>NC_141818.1:9392385-9397385 GCF_982586985.1 Callionymus lyra | reverse complement strand
AGATGGAGGGAGAGATGGATTTCAAGATGGAGGGAGAGAAGATTCCCTCTGATAAAAGTTCAGGAGATAAGAACAACTAAACAAAAAAAAAACAACTAGAAAGAGTGCATTTCCTGAAGAAAATTCAGTGTGAATGCTGACCCTGCTGTGCTGTGGAAGTATTAGTGGAATTAGTAGTTAAAGTAGAAGAAGTGGAATTGGTAGTAAAAATAGAAGTAGTAGAAAAATAAAAGTAGTAGTAGAATTAGTAATAAAATTAGAAGTAGAAGTGGAAGTATTAATGGAATTAGTAGTTAAAGTAGAATAAGTGGAATTAGTAGTAAAGGTAGAAGTAGTAGAAAAATTAAAGTAGTAGTAGAATTAGTAGTAAAAGTAGAAGAAGTGGAATTGGTAGTAAAAATAGAAGTAGTAGAAAATTAAAAGTAGTAGTATAATTAGTAGTAAATGTAGAAGTAGTAGTAGTAGAAGAAGTAGTAGTGGAAGTATTAGTGGAATTATTAGTTAAAGTAGATGATTTGGAATTAGAAGTACAAGTAGAAGTAGCAGAAAAATAAAAGTTGTAGTAGAATAAGTAATAAAATGAGAAGTAATAGTAGTATTAGTAGTAGAAGTAGCACTGGAAGTAGTAGTGGAATTAATAGTAAATTATAAGTAGTAGGTCAAAGTGGAAGGAGTTGAAACATGAGTCGAAGATTTTCCCCATTGAAATGAATGGGCTAGACAAAGAGGAATAAAAGAAAGAGTGGAAGAGATAAAAGAACGATAGAACATTTTAGAAACGAGCTGAATTGATAAACGTCTGAATGGTTCAAATCGGATATTAGTAGGAGAAGCGGCACAAAGTTTAGGTCAGAAGAAAACAGGATCTCAATTGTGTAAATGCTTCCCAGCATTCACACAATAAATGCTTCCCAGCATTCACACAACCATAGAAAGAGTGAGTGTTGCAGGACGTGTGCTGTGGCAGCGAGTCGACCCGAGGAGGCAGAATATCAAAGGTGAGGCCAAAACAAGCCGAAGTGACAGCAGCTTGTATTTTTCACGCTGCTCTTTTGAAGTCGTCGTCTTTTTTTCCTTCTCCTCCAGCAGCTCTTCAAAGGTCAGCCTGCAAATGCATTTCATCATCCACACCTCCTGGACGCTGTGATGTAGTCCATCTTCTCTCCTCCTCCTCCTCTCATGGCATATTCCCTCTGTTCCTTCCTCCTTTCTGCCCCTCATCATTGTTTACCTCCTGTCTTTTTGGATGTAATCGTCCTTATAACTGACTTATCTTATTGAACAATCATGTACAAATTACAATATATATTTGTATAAACTTCAGATATAGATACAACTTTCTTAATTTGTACATGTTTTTTTTACCTTCATATCAGAATCAAAACATGTTTATTGCCAGTATTGGTAAACAATACTAATGATTTTCTTGTGGTGTTTTTAGATACATTTTAAAATAATATGAATACATTGAAGTAAATAAACAAACTAAAAATAATCAAGTGACCCCAAATATTGAAGATATAATTATTAAACGGTTGAATTACATTTTAAATAAACAATAAATTAACATTTTAAAAAACAATAATAATACCGATAACTAAGTGTTTTCCTTTTCCATATGTTTGACGGCCCCTTACAACAGTCGTGGCCCCTAAAAGAAATGTCGGAAAATTGTCCTAGAAGCCATTTATTTTAGAAATGTAATTAAGTAATTTATATTTGTAGAGCACTTTTCCAGACCAGGGTCACAAAGCGCTTAAACAATCTCCACGGCGAGAATTCTGAGCCGCTCTAGTAGAAGAACTCACATTTCTCCGATCCTTAAATCTCTTCACTGGCTTCCAGTTTCTTTAAGGATCAACTTTAAAATGTACGTTTTACAAAACACAATGTTTTTACCCTTCAAGCTTAAACTCTTTATCCTGCCATAAAAATATCCTCCTTGATATTAGAAAATGTAATGTTTTTTTTATATGATTGAAGCTTAAATAATGTGAACGCAAACGTTTAATCAAAACAAAAATACAAAGTACAGGGAGTGTTTCAAATACATTTCTCCTTACAATGAATGCAGCTAGCAAAGCTATCGATTAGCTAAGCTGGCAAGTATAGCATTTAGTTAAAACCTTTGTAAATAACATTTGAAAAAATACGAAATTATGATTTTATTTTCTTGAATGTTGTGTTACAGGGCGAAAGGGAGTAGCTTGAGTACTTTCAAAAGTTTTACAGGGCAGTAAATACCTCAGAATGACTACGGCTAGCATTGGCTATCAATTAGCTAGTTATACTTGTACGCGTAACATTCAGTTGAAACTTTACTTTACTTTTCAGTTTCAAAAACATCATCAATTGTTAAATTTATCATTGTTATGCTATTTCCTCGCATCAAAAAAACTATTAAAAAGATATATATAACTATACATTATTTGATGATAGTTTGCCCCGTGACAGGAAGTTGAAGACCAGAAAATAAAAGCAGACAGGAAGTGATCGTAACATAGACATTCAACATCTTTACCATCCTTAGGCACATGTATGAAGTGGAACTTAATAACACACATTGTTAAACATTAGTTGTATTGGTTTTAACATAAATAACTATGTTATTATCATATATTATACTATATAAACAGTGATACTCCGAGTCTCTCGCAGCATCACAGCGAAGACTGTGACAGCAGAAGTGTTGTGATTCCGAACACACTCCAGGATCATCTCACTCTCAATTAAGCCTCATCATCCACGTGAACGTTTCTTTATCATGTAAAACGAGTGCAAATGAGCTCATTAATTATCAGGTGAGTCAGAGTGTCGCGTCTCATTAGCAGTAATTACACTAATAATATACACACTGTGTGTGTTTGTGTGTGTGTGTGTGTGTGTGTGTGTGTGTGTGTGTGTGTGTGTGTGTGTGTGTGTGTGTGTATGTGTGTGACCTGTTTGTGCCGCCGCCGGTGTGTGAGCGTCTGTGTTGTCATGTGCGATTTGTTGTCCACATCATATCCATTAACATCCCCCTGACCCGGAGCCACGGCAGCCAATCAGAGTGCAGCGTGTTGTCAGCAGGTGTCGTCGACCTGCCGTGAGATTTATCAAAGTGACGGAGCCGCCGCACACTGTGACAGCAGCATTTATCTCTCTCGGCCTCCTCCTTCTCTGTCGCCTTCTTCTTCTCTCTGCCTCCTCCTTCTCTACCTCCTTCTTCTTCTCTCTGCCTCCTCCTCCTCTACCTCCTTCTTCTTCTCTGCCTCCTCCTTCTCTGTCGCCTTCTTCTACTCTCTGCCTCCTCCTTCTCTACCTCCTTCTTCTTCTCTATCCCTCCTTCACTACCTCCTTCTTCTTCTCTATCCCTCCTTCACTACCTCCTTCTTCTCTCTGCCTCCTCCTTCTCTACCTCCTTCTTCTTCTCTCTACCTCCTTCTTCTTATCTCTGCCTCCTTCTTCTTCTCTCTATCTCCTTATTCTCTACCTCCTCCTTCTCTACCTCCTTGTTCTTCTCTGCCTCCTCCTTCTCTACCTCCTTGTTCTTCTCTGCCTCCTCCTTCTCTACCTCCTTGTTCTTATTTCTGCCTACTCCTTCTCTTCCTCCTTCTTCTTCTCTCTGCCTCCTTCTTCTCTCTACCTCCTTCTCTACCTCCTTCTTCTTCTCTATGCCTCCTCCTTCTTTCTTCTTCATTCTTCTTCTCTCTCCATCGCTCCTCTACAGCACATGAGGCCCACATCAATGTTCAGCTGAAAACTACTGTACCTTGAATCGCTACGCTGGAATTATATTCACCGTGGATTTTTGTGGCTCTGTTTAAAGCAGTAGTGCACATTTAAAAAAAAGACACTAGATATAAAGTATATTTTGCATTAAAGTATTTTGCAGCTATAGGTACTGTTAGCACTGCAGCTAGCACTGTTGAAAATGCATTTTACACTGTTAGCACTGCAGCTAGCACTGTTGAAAATGCATTTTACACTGTTAGCACTGCAGCTAGCACTGTTGGAAATGCATTTTACACTGTTAGCACTGCAGCTAGCACTGTTGGAAATAGAGTTCGGACTGTTAGCACTGCAGTAAGCAATGTTGGAAATACATTTTGCACTGTTAACGTTGCAGCTAGCGCTGTTAGAAATACGGTTAGCACTGTTAACGTTGCAGCTAGCACTGTTAGAAATACAGTTAGCACTGTTAACGTTGCAGCTAGCACTGTTAGAAATACAGTTAGCACTGTTAACGTTGCAGCTTGCACTGTTGGAAATGCAGTTAGCACGGTAAACGCTGCAGCTAGCCCTGTTGGAAATGCAGTTAGCAAGGTTAACGCTGCAGAAAGCGCTGTTAGAAATAATGTTAGCACTGTCAACGTTGCAGCTAGCACTGTTAGAAATACAGTTAGCACTGTTAACGTTGCAGCTAGCACTGTTAGAAATACAGTTAGCACTGTTAACGTTGCAGCTTGCACTGTTGGAAATGCAGTTAGCACGGTAAACGCTGCAGCTAGCCCTGTTGGAAATGCAGTTAGCAAGGTTAACGCTGCAGAAAGCGCTGTTAGAAATAATGTTAGCACTGTCAACGTTGCAGCTAGCACTGTTAGAAATACAGTTAGCACTGTTAACGTTGCAGCTAGCGGCATCGTAAATGCAGTGAACACTGTTAGCATTGCAGCTAGCAATGTTGAAAATGCAGTTAGCACTGCAGCTAGCACCAGCTGTAATGCAGTTAGCATTGTTATCACTGCTGCGTTTCAGATGGTGCTAACACTACAGGAAATTATGTTAAATGACTATTGCAAATATAGTTAGCACTGTTAACAGCTAGTACTGTTGGAAATGCTGTGAACACTGCAGCTAGCACTGTTGGAAATGCTGTGAACACTGCTGCTAGTACTGTTGGAAATGCTGTGAACACCGCAGCTAGTACTGTTGGAAATGCTCTTAGCACTGTTATCACTGCAGATAGCACTATTGACAGACTGTAGCTAGCACTGTTACAATTACAGTAACCACAGTTA
>NC_141818.1:4829885-4832385 GCF_982586985.1 Callionymus lyra | reverse complement strand
CTTACTTACTTACTTACTTACTTACGTACTTACTTACTTACTTACTAACTTACTTACTAACTTACTAACTTATGTTAGATTCTAAATTATTATACACTATACGTATACGCCATACTTAAATTAATGCTAAAAGATAATCAAAATATAAAATATAAATTACCAGCTTCATTTTAGAGCTTTGAATACACATTCACAACCAACATTTCACTCCAGACTGATACACTGTTTCAAGAAAAGCTTGGAGCAGACTTAGAGCCATAACAGCGATTACTTGAACATCTGTCCGTCTGCCCGTTTCACACCTGGGGGCGTGAAACAAAAAGCAAAGCAGAACACACCCAAAAAAGGGGGGCTGGAAGACAAAGGCATCCGCCCATGCAACAGGGAAGCAAGGAAGTTACTCTCCAGGTGACCCGAGACATGATCGAACTTGAAAGAACTACTGCCCCGGAAGAGACGACCCCCTGGACAGGAAACTTTCCCTTAAATATAGCGATGCTCTATAGTACTGGACCATCTTTCCCGGAGCTATTGACCTGTAGAGCTGCCGGCAAAGAGCGAGGCCGATCGATCGTAAAAGTTTGTGTCTTTGTTTGCCTTGAAGCGGCGAATAAACGACCTGTACACTCTGCATCGACCTTTTTTCTCCATAAAGCAAAGTATTAAGAACCGGACGTGACGTCGTGTTGGAGCGACAGAAACGGACTACAGTTTTAATCGTTTTAATTACTAACTTAATTACTTATGTGCTTTCTTACTTACTTACTTAATTACTTACTTACTTACTTATGTACTTACTTACTCACTTACTTAATCACTTTAGGAATCAATCAATATTAGGGGAAAAAATATAAGGTAAAAAATGTATTAAAAACAATTGTTATTTATTGAAATTTGGCCTTTAATACCACATTTCAAAACATTTGTACAAATAACATATTTATTAAGTAACACAGAGTTCCAAATAACAATCACAAAGAAACACAAGTTGAATATCTCCGAGACGAAATACTAAAGTGTTCTAACAAACATATCTTGACCCTGAGACAACACCAGTGATATCTCGAACACATGTAAATCATGTAAATATAGTTAAACATATTATAAATAATTCAATACTAATTTAGTGAAGCTCATGTTTTGGAAAAGAAAAAAAACCTTGAACACGTTTTCTCTGTCGCAACGAACTTGACCACGAGCAGCATCTGACACGTCTTCATATCAAGATGTTCATCAGTGTTTCTAAAAGCTGTGAAAAACAAATGTTGTCACGCAAACTCAGAAAAACAGCATTTTTTTTTTTACCTTAAACATTTACTGGAAAATATTTTGAGGGTTAAAAGTAAAACATCCATAACTTATCTGTTTCAAAATCTCCCTATATTATTAAAAACGTCATTTTTCAAAAACATTGACTCAATTATCATGCCCTTTATTTGGTCCTACAAGCACCCCCGAATATCCAAGGATCACCTACAAAAATCCAAAGTTGATGGGGGCTTTGGTCTCCCTGTCTTCCGTCATTATTATTGATCATGTAATGCGAGAAATTTTATTTTTTGGAATCCACTAAAACATGTAAAAACTGAATCTGACTCTCTTTCCCCACTTTGGCCTGTAATTGAGACCAACAAATTAATAACAAGTCAGGGTTTGTCGCCATCTGCTGTCTTACTCTCAAACGTTAAGCTTCAAACAAAAAATATCCACGATTTCGTACTTCAAAATTCCTTTAAAATCTTGGCACAGATAAAGAAGACGCTCAACATAACAGAGCAATCAGTCTTAAGTCCGTTATGTAACAATCCTGCCTTCAAACCAGGCCAAACAGACCCGGTGTTCATCGACTGGGCTAAGAGAGGCCTTACAACAATTAAAGACCTGTATATAGATGGCACCTTTGCTTCATTCGGGCAGTTAATGGAAACATTTGAGTTGCCAAACAACCATCTTTTTAGGTATTTTCAAGTGAGGAACTTTGTCAGTAAGTCTTTTCTTAATTTTGAATCGCTCCCGATAGACCACAACTTTTTTTACCATTGTCTCGAAGTCTCCCACCTGTAAACATCTTATCAGCCATCGCATGGGAAAGGGATCTGAATGTGAGCATTCCTGAGGAGGTGTGGAACGACTCTTTGTCCACAATAACATCTTGTTCCATAAATGTACGACTACAGCTCATTCAGTTTAAGGTTGTTCATCGGCTCCATTACTCTAAGACAAAATTGAATCGAATTTTCCCAAATGTTTCGTCAATATGTGATAAATGTAAACAATGTGATGGTACTCTTGCACACCGGTTCTGGTCCTGTCCAAGTCTCACTTCTTTCTGGTCCAATGTTTTTAATAGTCTTTGTGTTGCATACAATCAGACTCTTGTACCAGATGGATCATTGGTTATTATGGGTTGTACCAACGATACCAAAAAGCTTCCCAAAGCATTTCAGCAGGCCCTCGCCTTCGGTTGGGTTGTGGCAAAGAAGACTATTCTTCGGGAGTG
>NC_141818.1:4379885-4382385 GCF_982586985.1 Callionymus lyra | reverse complement strand
TATATATATATAATAAATTAATATTGTGTATAATGTATTCTTACTTATCACAAAAGTCAACGTTAAAAAAAACATTTATTATTTCTATTAAAATACTTAAGATGTATATTTTTTATTATCATACTTTCGAATATATTTAACATTTGTTTGTGTTTTCTTATAGAACATATATAATAAATTGTATTTAATATTGTGTATACTGAATTACTAATAAACACAATAGAAAACCTTTTTTTTGTCGCATGATGTTTTTATTTTGACAATCAAAGTAAAAAAAATGAAGAAAAGTACATTCAATTTAAAAATAAAAAAGGTATTAAAATTCATATTAAAATACTTTAGATATATGTATATTTATTTTTTTATATTTATTTATACAAAAGTCAAACTTTTAATTTTCTATTTTTGTAGCATGGTGCTTTGATTTTGACATCAAAGTAAAAAATAAATAACAAAAGATTTCAATTAAGGTTTTAAGACACATTTTTTTTTATTAATTCTAATAAAATACTTTAAATTTATATATTTTCATATAATTGTTAATGCCCTGTTTTTCTTTCCATTTTACAAGAAAATGCAAAGATTTATTGAAATGTTACATGAATAATTAATTAGTTTTGAACAGGATTTTGATCTTTTTTTTGCCGCTATTTGAAATCTTTTGACGTGTTAAAAATGAAGAAAAATTCTTGGAAAACAAACCGACTCCACATATGACCCTTAAAAGTCAATTCATTTAATCAATTATTCATTTCAACCTTCAATTATGTTTCATGACCTCATTTAAAGTGACTTAATATGAGCTTCACACCATTTTTTTAAAATACTTTTTCATCTCAAGAGATTTTGGTTCCTTTATAAAAAAAAACATAACAGGATACTTGAAAATAATTTAATTTTTCAGTAATTCATCCTAAATTTCCTATTTTTTCATAACAATACAAGCAAAAATATACACACTTTTATTAACTATCTTTAAACTTTCAAAATAAATATTTTAATTTCTGCTTAGTTCCTCAAAACCCATCATCTCGATTAAAATTTACATCGACCTGCAGGAAAACTAGGTTTTAAATGAATGTAAAACAATTTTACTCTTTCAGTCGCATTCATAATTTCACCCATATTTCCAGCCATCATGTGCTCGACCCTGAAATCCAAGCTGTGTGTCTGTGTGTAGGTGTGTAGGTGTGTAGGTGTGCATGTGTGTGTCCACAGGAGTCTCACAAACATATGTCTCCGTCCCAGTCCAGGACCTGCAGCAGCTGCCGCACACACAAGCTCCACAAGATCTCATGAACCAATGCTTGACCCTCGGGTGAGATCATGGATTGTGTCATCGTTGTTGTCGTCCCGTTACTTTGTGTATTTATCTTTAATTTGTTGTTCAAATTATCTGTCCATGAACTATCAATTATGATTCCATGAATACATTTACAGTGTTGGAGGTCGTTCACCTTGATCCAGAGACAACACAAGGGATACCACAAACACATTTGTTATCGGGCCTCCGGGTCACCTTGACCCAGAGACAACACAAGAGTTAAGATTTGTGTGTCTCAAGTGTATGTCTGTAAGGTTTGTGTGTGTGTGTTCGGTGTGTGAACGTTTATCAGATGTGTATGTATGTGTGTGTGTCAGGTGTGTGTGTATGTATCAGGTGTGAGTTTGTGTATGTATGTGTGTGTGTGTCAGGTTTGTGTATATGTATCAGGTGTGTGTGTGTGTGTGTGTGTGTGTGTGTGTGTGTGTGTGTGTGTGTGTGTGTGTGTGTGTGTGTGTGTGTGTGTGTGTGTGTGTGTGTGTGTGTGTGTGTGTGTCTGAGTCAGGTGTGTGTATATGTATCATGTGTGTGTGTGTGTGTGTGTGAATGTATGTGTGTGAGTCAGGTGTGTGTATATGTATCAGATGTGTGTGTGTGTGTGTGTGTGTGTATGTATGTGTGTGAGTCAGGTGTGTGTATATGTATCAGGTGTGTGTGTGTGTGTGTGTGTTTGTATCAGGTGTGTGTGTGTGTGTGTGTGTGTGTTTGTAACAGGTGTGTGTGTGTGAGAGAGTGTGTGTGGATCAGGTGTGTGTATATGTATCAGGTGTTTGTTTGTGTCAGGTGTGTGTGTGTGTGTTTGTATCAGGTGTGTGTGTGTATGTATGTGTCTGTGTCAGGTGTGTATCAGGTGTGTGTGAGTGTGTTTGTGTCAGGTGTGTGTGTGTATGTATGTGTGTGTGTCAGGTGTGTGTATATGTATCAGGTGTGTGTGTGTATCAGGTGTGTGTGTATGTATGTGTGTGTATCAGTTGTGTGTGTGTGAGTCCTGGCATCAGGACAGTCGACAGTTTGTCCTGGACTTTAATGCAACACGACAATAATTGAACGACATGATATCAGACGCACGGAGGGAAACAAAAAAGACACTTCCTGTGTTTTCTATCCAGACTTTGGCGAAAACACAAATCTGGCAGCTTCACACTGGCAACGAAAACCGGCCCGGTCCAGATTTGT
>NC_141818.1:4252385-4377385 GCF_982586985.1 Callionymus lyra | reverse complement strand
TGGATGGATGGATGGATGGATGGATGGATGGATGGATGGATGGATGGATGGATGGATGGATGGATGGATGGATGGATGGATGGATGGATGGATGGATGGATGGATGGATGGATGGATGGATGGATGGATGGATGGATGGATGGATGGATGGATGGATGGATGGATGGATGGATGGATGGATGGATGGATGGATGGATGGATGGATGGATGGATGGATGGATGGATGGATGGATGGATGGATGGATGGATGGATGGATGGATGGATGGATGGATGGATGGATGGATGGATGGATGGATGGATGGATGGATGGATGGATGGATGGATGGATGGATGGTAAAGGGAATGGAATAATAATAATTGGATGGATGGTAAAAGGGATAAAATAATGATGGATGGATGGATGGATGGGGGATGGAGGGATGGTAAAAGGGATAGAATAATGATGGATGGGGATGGAGGGATGGTAAAAGGGATAGAAGAATGATGGACGGGGATGGAGGGATGGTAAAAGGGATAGAATAATGATGGATAGATGGATAGAGGATGGATAGATGGTAAAAGGGATAGAATAATGATTAATGGATGGATGGGGTGGAAAGATGGTAAAAATAGAATAATGACAGATGGAGGGATGGTAAACGGGATAGAATAGGGACGGATGGATGGAGCGAGGGAGGAATGGAAAATCAAGAAAAATTACTTATGGATGCATGGTTAAGAAAAAGTAATGGAATAATAACGGATGGATGCATAGAGGGATGGGAAAAAAGAATAGAATGATGACCTATGGATGGAAGTATGAAAAAAAGAATAGTATAGCAATGGATGGAGTGATGGATTTATAGATGGACAGATGGACAGATGGATGGACGGATGGATCGATGGATGGACGGACGGACGGACGGACTGATAGATGGATGGATGGATGGATGGATGCAAGAACGGAATGATGGATGTTGGATGAACAAACGGATGGACAGAAGGATGGATCATGAATGGATAGATGGATGCAAGAACAGACAGATGGATGAATAAACGGATGGAGGAATTGACGGACAGAAGGACAAATCATGAATGGATGGACGGATGCATCAACACACAGAGGGATGAACTGATGGACAGGCGGATGGATGGAGGGGTGGACGGACGGATGGACAGATTGGCGGACCATGAATGGATAGATGGATGGATGCAAGAACAGGCGGATGGATGAATAAACATATGGAGGAATTGACGGACAGAAGGACAGATCATGAGGCGGATGGATGGACAGACAGTTTGATGGTCGGATGAATAAACGGATGGAAAGATGGATGAACAGACAGACGGATAGATGGATGGAAAATGAACTTCGGGAGGCACATTGATAAAATGAAGTAATTTGAAAAATGAGTCGACCAGAAGAATGATGAAATGAATGTAGCAATGGAAGAATGAAAAAAAAGACTGAAGAATGTTCAAAGGAACATTTAGTTGAACCGCAAAATGAATGGATTGAAGGAAAATAAACATATGGTTGGGTGGACGGGGAGAAAAGGGATGGATGGAGTGATATACGGAAGATAAATACATGATTGGAAATAAAGGGGAAGTTTAAAAGAGGGGGAAAGAAAGAATAGATGCAGGTCGGTTAAGCAACAGAAGGATGATGTGTTGCTGAACGGATGAACCGCATAAAAGGATGATACAGTAATAGATAAATAACAAGATAACTAGGATAGAGGGATGAAAGGAGAAATGGACGGATGGGACTAAAGAGGAAGACGAGTCGATCCCTCTCTTTTTTAAAACTCCATTGATCAGACAGATGGCGCTCCGTCGGTTTATAAAGACCGAGACAGTGTGAAGAAAAGGAGGGAGGACTGGTGTCAGGAGGAGAGGAGGAAAGAGAGGGATGAGGGTTTCTATTTCCGAGCGAACGCATTCATCATGGCCGGAGTTTTATTTTGGCGGCTTCCTGTCTCCACTTCCCTTCCAGCGAGTGATTAGACTTAAGAGAAGCACTTGTTGTTTCTTGACTCGTTCCCAGTCTTTTTGACAAACTGTACGGATTCGCCGTCACTTGCGAAATCTCTCTTTTTTTGTGGGAAAGAACTCCGACAATAGTCGAATCAGCACTTCCCAAAACTCTGATGGAAAAAATAAAAGTGCGATCTTCTTCCCTCGCTTGCCTTTTGTGTCCGATTGTCTCTAATGTGTCGCCGCGTTCAGCCCGAGCTTCAGGCCGAGATGGATTCATTGAAAGCGGAACAACCTGGTGGGAAGAGGTTTTTCTTTCTTCTTCTTCTTCTTCTCCGACGAGGCGAGCGGTTCTGAGTGTGACAGCGGACGACGGCGTGTGAATAGAGGAATCAATTGTTCGCCAGGTGAGAGTCCAGGAGTAAAAAAAAAAAAAAAAGAAGGAACATTCGTCCAACTTTTAATGGCTGGGAACATCCCGGAATGATGATGTCAGCGGGCTTTTGTTAAGACATTTATGAGGAAAATATCAAATTAAAAGAGCAAATCAAAGAACAAAGTGCAAACTTAATTTTAGTTGCCGTAGCATTTAATGTATCAGAGAATCCTGGAATGATGCATCAACAGGCTTTTGATGAAGACATTTATGAGGAAAATCTCGAATTAAAAGTGCAAATAAAAGAACAAAGTGCTAGAGACGACAAAGTGCAAACTTAATTTTAGTTGTAGTAGCATTAATGGCTCATAACATCCCGGAATGATGACGTCAACAGGCTTTTAATGAAGACATTTATGAGGAAAATCTCGAATTATAAGTGAAAATAAAAGAACAAAGTGCAGAGACGACAAAGTGCAAACTTAATTTTAGTTGTAGTAGCATTAATGGCTCAGAACATCCCGGAATGATGACGTCAACAGGCTTTTAATGAAGACATTTATGAGGAAAATCTCGAATTATAAGTGAAAATAAAAGAACAAAGTGCTAGAGACGACAAAGTGCAAACTTAACTTTAGTTGTAGTAGCATTTAATGTCTCAGAGAATCCCGGAATGATGACTTCAACAGGCTTTTAATGAAGACATTTATGAGGAAAATCTCGAATTAAAAGTGCAAATAAAAGAACAAAGTGCTAGGGACGACAAAGTGCAAACTTAACTTTAGTTGTAGTAGCATTTAATGTCTCAGAGAATCCCGCAATGATGACGTCAACAGGCTTTTAATGAAGACATTTATGAGGAAAATCTCGAATTAAAAGTGCAAATAAAAGAACAAAGAGCTAGAGACGACAAAGTGCAAACTTAACTTTAGTTGTAGTAGCATTTAATGGCTCGAAACATCCGGAATGATGACGTCAACAGGCTTTTAATGAAGACATTTATGAGGAAAATCTCGAATTAAAAGTGCAAATAAAAGAACAAAGTGCTAGGGACGACAAAGTGCAAACTTAACTTTAGTTGTATTAGCATTTAATGTCTCAGAGAATCCCGGAATGATGACGTCAACAGGCTTTTAATGAAGACATTTATGAGGAAAATCTCGAATTATAAGTGAAAATAAAAGAACAAAGGGCTAGAGACGACAAAGTGCAAACTTAATTTTAGTTGTAGTAGCATTAATGGCTCAGAACATCCTGGAATGATGACGTCAACAGGCCTTTAATGAAGACATTTATGAGGAAAATCTCGAATTATAAGTGAAAATAAAAGAACAAAGTGCTAGAGACGACAAAGTGCAAACTTAATTTAAGTTGTAGTAGCGTTAAATGGTTCAAACCATCCCAGAATTATGACGTCAACAGGCTTTTGATGAAGACATTTATGAGGAAAATGTTGAATTAAAAGGGCAAATAAAAGAACAAAGGGCTAGAGACGGCAAAGTGCAAAATTAATTTTAGTTGCCGTAGCATTTAATGTCTCAGAGAATCCTGGAATGATGACGTCAACAGGCTTTTAATGAAGACATTTATGAGGAAAATCTCGAATTAAAAGTGCAAATAAAAGAACAAAGTGCTAGAGACGACAAAGTGCAAACTTAATTTTAGTTGTAGTAGCATTAATCGCTCAGAACATCCCGGAATGATGACGTCAACAGGCTTTTAATGAAGACATTTATGAGGAAAATCTCAAATTAAAAGTGCAAATAAAAGAACAAAGTGCTAGGGACGACAAAGTGCAAACTTAACTTTAGTTGTAGTAGCATTTAATGGCTCGAAACATCCGGAATGATGACGTCAACAGGCTTTTGATGAGGACATTTATGAGGAAAATGTCGAATTAAAAGTGCAAATAAAAGAACAAAGTTCTAGGGACGACAAAGTGCAAACTTAACTTTAGTTGTATTAGCATTTAATGTCTCAGAGAATCCCGGAATGATGACGTCAACAGGCTTTTAATGAAGACATTTATGAGGAAAATCTCAAATTAAAAGTGCAAATAAAAGAACAAAGTGCTAGGGACGACAAAGTGCAAACTTAACTTTAGTTGTAGTAGCATTTAATGTCTCAGAGAATCCCGGAATGATGACGTCAACAGGCTTTTAATGAAGACATTTATGAGGAAAATCTCGAATTAAAAGTGAAAATAAAAGAACAAAGTGCTAGAGACGACAAAGTGCAAACTTAACTTTAGTTGTAGTAGCATTTAATGGCTCGAAACATCCGGAATGATGACGTCAACAGGCTTTTGATGAAGACATTTATGAGGAAAATGTCGAATTAAAAGTGCAAATAAAAGAACAAAGGGCTAGAGGCGACAAAGTGCAAACTTAATTTTAGTTGTAGTAGCATTAATGGCTGAGAACATCCCGGAATGATGACGTCAACAGGCTTTTAATGAAGACATTTATGAGGAAAATCTCGAATTAAAAGTGCAAATAAAAGAACAAAGTGCTAGAGACGACAAAGTGCAAACTTAATTTTAGTTGTAGTAGCATTAATGGCTCGAAACATCCGGAATGATGACGTCAACAGGCTTTTGATGAAGACATTTATGAGGAAAATGTCGAATTAAAAGTGCAAATAAAAGAACAAAGGGCTAGAGACGACAAAGTGCAAACTTAATTTTAGTTGTAGTAGCATTAATGGCTCAGAACATCCCGGAATGATGACGTCAACAGGCTTTTAATGAAGACATTTATGAGGAAAATCTCGAATTAAAAGTGCAAATAAAAGAACAAAGGGCTAGAGACGACAAAGTGCAAACTTAATTTTAGTTGTAGTAGCATTAATCGCTCAGAACATCCCGGAATGATGACGTCAACAGGCTTTTAATGAAGACATTAATGAGGAAAATCTCGAATTAAAAGTGCAAATAAAAGAACAAAGTGCTAGAGGCGACAAAGTGCAAACTTAACTTTAGTTGTAGTAGCATTTAATGTCTCAGAGAATCCCGAAATGATGACGTCAACAGGCTTTTAATGAAGACATTTATGAGGAAAATCTCGAATTATAAGTGAAAATAAAAGAACAAAGTGCTAGAGACGACAAAGTGCAAACTTAACTTTAGTTGTAGTAGCATTTAATGGCTCGAAACATCCGGAATGATGACGTCAACAGGCTTTTGATGAAGACATTTATGAGGAAAATGTCGAATTAAAAGTGCAAATAAAAGAACAAAGTTCTAGGGACGACAAAGTGCAAACTTAACTTTAGTTGTATTAGCATTTAATGTCTCAGAGAATCCCGGAATGATGACGTCAACAGGCTTTTAATGAAGACATTTATGAGGAAAATCTCGAATTAAAAGTGCAAATAAAAGAACAAAGTGCTAGAGGCGACAAAGTGCAAACTTATTTTTAGTTGTAGTAGCATATAATGGCTCAAAACATCCAGGAATGATGATGTCAGCGGGCTTTTGATGAAGACATTTATGAGACAAATCTCCAATTAAAAGTTCAAATAAAAGAACACAGCGCTAGAGACGACAAAGTGCAAACTTAATTTTAGTTGTAGTAGCGTTAAATGGTTCAAACCATCCCAGAATGATGACGTCAGCGGCCTTTTAATGAAGATATTTATGAGGAAAATCAAGGTTACATGCTAAGATCGCTGTTGCTAACCTCTAAAACTTTTAGCTAAACTTTTAAACAAGACAGCTGTCGCAATGCTAATACTATTGCTATGAAGTTCACATGCAACAGTTTTAGTCAAACTCTTAAAACAAGACGATAAAAAAAGATTAGTTACATGAATCCACCTTAGGTTTGTGTTAAAAGACATTTTAATTGATCGTCAATAAAGGGAGATGAACAGCCACACATTGATATTGACGTTCATTTCCGTTCACCTCATATCACATATTTGTCGTCTCCATCTCCGACTCCATTTTTTTCCAGCCATTGTTCCGTCACTCCCTGGTAATCCCTCCCTAATGGTGCTAATCGGTTTACTCCGGATGCTCAACATGTTAATTACGACGTCTTATCTCGCTGATGAAAAACTGAGAGCTGGATTACACCGGTGACAGAACCGTCGCCGTCGTCCACGAGACTTTTCCCCACTTTGTTCCTCATCTCACTTTTTCCTCCTTTTATTTTCTCGTCACTTTTGTTTACGTGCGACTCCTCCATCAGCCTCTCTTCTCTTCCTCCCTCATCTCTGTTGTCATCAGTCTCTCACTTTCTCTCTGTCAGTCACTCGTTGTCGCCGATCGATGTGAGGACGATCTTCATTAAGTCGGGGAAGAACCAGGTGTTTTCGAACCTAAAATGCACCTTTTTGCTCAGAACTTACTTAAGATAATGAGTTGGTGAGATCTGGTGGGAGGGCTGGGGTTGGGTTAGTGGTTCAATTCCAGCATCAATCAAGTGTCGCTCTTTTGGAGTTCGTCCGTCGCTGTCTTTTTTTGGTCTGGTGACCTTTCCAGGGTGTCCAACAACTGAAGTAGCCGAGCCTAGCACTTTATAACATTTGCCATGTTTGGGTCTTTTTACAAAGTTATCAAGGAAAAATTAGTTGTTATTAATTTCATTTAATTTCAGGGATTTATCTTCTTCTAATTTGGGCTGAAATTATATGAAGTTAACTACGATGTTAAAATTGTCATTTTAAATAAAATAAAATACTTCAGTTTCCAAATAATCATTTGAAATAATGTTAATAATGCAACACATGGTTACAGGTATAATTTATCAATCCAACATATAATTCAACATATAATTTAACATATAATTCAGACCTGATTAAACTCGATTTAAAGTTAAGTACAAAAATCTCAGATTACAGACTTCTAACTTTTAATACATTTTATTAGGTTGTTTTTTTTTTAAGTGATACTACTCAGCCTCATTTCAACTAAGGGTTGGGATTTTTTTTTTCAGAGTGATCTGTTGCTTTTTAGACTTATAGACAAAAATGTAAGTCTGCATGACGGTTGTGAACAGCGCCCCCTCTTCTTTGTCTTCTTCGTCCAAAAAGACACTTGAAAACATTGACGCCCGACAAGAAGATTGTTCGGAAATTGCGCGATGTTTGGCGTGTTTTCGGTCTTTGTAGCATGTTAGCATTTTTAAGCTAAAATATAGATTTGTTTTAAAATCTTTTGGCACACTTTCTAATGTTGAGGCTTCAATACAAGCAGGAGGCGAACCTCATATATTTCTGCGTCGACATTAGGGCGAGTAGAAGATGAGTTATTGTTGCCTTATTTCTGATAGTAGATCAGGACTGTAGATACAACTTCATGTCATTATTTAACATGTTGACATCCTAGTTTTTGTGGAAGCTGGAACCTTTTTTCCCCAGTTTCTTCGGCGATAGGCTCCAGCCCCCCCACAAACCTCATAAGGGAATAAGTGGTTGAAAATGGATGGAAGATGTTTCTGTCATACCAAAGGTTTCTTTAATTCCAAATGAGCTGTCGTTAGGAGCCAGTACATAAGAAAGACGTCTTCCTAGAACTCGAGACGGTCCAGTTGACTCGCTTTCAAACCACTTGGATGAATGAGAACCTCCACGGACTCTAGCAGTAATATCGGTTTCCTCTTTTCACACTCACTTATTCTTTTGGCTTCACGGTCCCTAACAATAGTCCCAGTTTTAATGTGGCCCCTATAAAAAAAAAATTGTCTTGACTTTGGCTTCTTTTTATCAAAGTCAAGCTATTGGGGGGCCATATGTGGCCCCTGTCCAGATGGTTTTCAAACACCACTTGCGCTTTTTGGTCACATTTCTGTCCAAAAATATTTTTTAATTTAAACCTGATTAAGATTTAGATGCTTTCATGCTGAATTTTTCTAAGGATGTAACTGTTTACTTGGTTTTCCTTCATCAAATGTGGCCCCCAAAAAAGGTATGTCAAGTCAAGTTCTTGTATTGTCAAATATACATGTATCAAGACATACAGCATAAATAAAATTGTATTCCTTTCAGACCCACGATGCAAAACATGAAGACGGTCGAAAAGACTTTATATAAGGCATTCAAGAAAACTAATAAATAAAAATAAATAATCAACAAAATGAAATAAATAACAAATCCTAATCCATCCGTGGAGCCAAAAAAAAGCACAAATATTCTATAAACACCAAGCTCTTCCCCAAACCTCCTGTTCTGAACCAGTAAATCCGTCCAGAACTCAAGTTAAAGCGTCAACATCTAAAAGTGAGATCTTATGGGAGCGTTTTTTTCTTGTCCAGACACGTCATGTTTATTCATGTGTTGTCGGTAAAAACGTCTGAACGCTGGCGGACATCGAGACGCTCGCAGGAGGCACGGCCGAGGCACGAAAAACGAGACGATAGCTGTTGCATGAAAAGTTAAAAAAGATTAAGTGCCAGACAGCGTGGCCGTCTGTGAGCTGGGTAATCTCCGAGCCTCTCGCTCTCTCTCTCTCTCCTGGTGTGTAGCGCCGGAGTCGTACACAACCAGAGTAAACCCAGACTGAAGGCGGACGATAAGGTCAGCGGTGAGTGAGTCTCAGCTTCACTCACAGTCAAATGTCGTTTACTCCAACAAACTCATCTGTCTTCTTTTATCTTTTCTTTCTCTTTATTAGCGGCTATTGGCTCCGAAACAAATCAATCCCTGTCGCGTATGAATCTATTTCTCCAGGTGTTCCCCAGGGTTCTACCTTTGGAACCCTTCAATTCAACATACATTACAGTTTAGTGTTGAAAAATGACTCGTTAATATATTAAAAAAATATTTTCCAATGGCATGTTTGATTGAAATCCTGCAGGTCAGACACATAGCAAAGCAATCTGGCATGAGTCGCTCTGATTGTTAACCAGGTTTAACTTTAACAAAAGTGCGCCAGGGTTACAGCTCATGTGCTTCTGAACTCACTCGGGATTTGCTCCTGGCTTTACTTGTAGATGTTTTGAGCCGATAATTTGTGTTTCATCTTGGATTAGTCAAACTATACGATAAAGACCAACATGTTTTTTTAAGATAAATTAAATATTCTACTTCTTGTACAATGTATTGGAATCACTTAGAAACTTAGAACTTGACAATTAAAATGTTCCAAATGATATTTATAAAAGTCATCAGTTAAAAAAACTGTTATGACCATGAAATGGGGGATCCTTTTTTTATTTTTCTTAGTGGTGTGTTGTTAAAAATGTAATATCTTAATCAAACTTTAGAAAAAAATTAAGTTGAAGTCTTATTAATCTACTCCATAATGTCTTATTAGCAGGCATTTTATTTAATTTAAAAAGACAATTTTAATTGTCAGAATACTGATAAAGCCTCAAACAATGTAAAGTGACTGCAATTTAAATTTAATTATTATGATAAATTGTTCTCCTTTTTAATTCCTGAAATAAAAGACTCAAATAATTTATTTTAAAGCTTAGAATGAGATGTGAAAATAAAGGCTTTTAATTAAATTACAAAACACTTTAGCATAGATAAGCGAAGGAAAATTCATTTTCTCATGGCGTTAAGCAAAAATAAATGAAAACTATATAATCGAGTTATTTAATCAAGCTAAATATGCTAAAAAAAAGATTATATTTTATAGACTTTTTATTCTTAATCTCAAATAAAACCTTTTTCTTCCAAATATTCAATAAAAAAAGGTTAAATTTCAGGATGTTAGTAACATGAACCAATGAACCATCAACCAATCGTTCTCGCTATAAAACTGAGCCACTATCTGTAAAACACAATTAAAACGTGTCGATGCAAACACCGTCGTATCTCCATCACAGCTTGTTTCATGCAGAATTCATTCGGCAATTTTTTTTCGCCGAGGCGTGCTAATCTGTCCGTTCTATTTCCAGCAGTTGCCAGTGAGTTGTCCAGCCGCAGAGGGAGGTGACTGATAATGGCACATCATTCATTATTTACAGGACATATTTCACCGCCCGAGGACACTCGGCCGTGGCCCTTGTCGCAACATGATCGAAGTGTCTGATCACCTCTCCCAATAAAGTTGGTATCTAGAAGCGAATTTGAAATGACAAGAGCTTCCTTTTTTTTTTGTTCTAAGGATATTCAGAGGAAATTAGTCGCCATTGATTAAATCGTTCATCAACTTTCAATACCACCCGTCGGCGGACCTCAATCATTTTGAGAGATTGACTTATTCACACACACACTTTTACTGAAGGGATACCTTTGCATAAACTCATGAACGCGCTGGAGATGAATGCAAATCACGACCTCTGTCGCTGGACGAGCAGAATTTTAAGCAGTTTCGGGTTTCTCTAGCAAAAGTTAGAAGTATGTTATATGTGAATAACTGTGTTTAGAGAGTTCTTCAGGAGTTGTGCAGGTGGTTGGTGGTTTATAGACACCAGTGTAATTATGTTCTAGGAATGGAAAGCTTTGTATGCAAAAGTTAGATCAATTTTATGCACTAATAACTGTGTTGTGAACGTTTTTCAGGAGTTGAGCAGGTGGTTTGTTGTATATTGACACCAGTGTAATTATGTTCTAGGAATGGAAAGCTTCGTACGCAAAAGTAAGAAGTATATTATACTCTAATAACTGTGTTGAGAACGTTTTTGAGGAGGAAAGCTTTGTACAAATGTATCTAAAGTATAAAGTGTATCATTATCTAGTCGATTAAAAACTGGCCCGCAGCAAATCACCATGTGTAAAGTCGACATCACTTCTGGGTCCAAATCTATTTACCAAGTAAATAAGTACTTGTACGAAGTACGAAGTTCCTAAAAAAGTAAAACAAGTAAATGTAATTCCAGTTAAAAGTAAATGTAATTCCAGTTAAAAGTAAAACAAGTAAATAAATGCTTTTTTAATTGATCATTTGCATTATTAGCTTTAGATATTTGTCTGTCTACGTCTTCCTCAGGAAACAGAAAGAATGAGAATGAAGTGCCTTGTACGGTGTACATTTTAGGACATGGTCTGACCACCGTCTCAGAGTAAAAAGTCAGTTTTTATCAAAACCTCTGTGAGTCGAGAGAGTGCAGTTCTGCTACTGTAGCTGCAACAACCAGATAAAAGAATGACAACACCGAGTCGGGATCGAACTGTTTTTCTTAGAAAAAAGATTTTCCTGAAACCTGACACCTTACTCTGAGACCGTATTCCTTTCCTCAAGACCTGACGATCATCTAAAATGTATTTTGCCTCTTATCTCTGCTAAGTTCTTTGCCCCTTCAGACTAGATGTCTGGCCTTATAAAGGCTGATATATCCCAGGATGCTCAGGGTATCGTGATAGTTCAGCTTCAAAGTATAACAAATACTTTTGTTGCAATTCTGTCATTGTCACTCCACTTTTGTTTGCCCACTCCAAAGTAACCGGTGGCGACCATGGATGTGCCACAGTTATCAGTACCCCAGATGGCCCCCTTTGGGACCCCAGGAAAGTGTATAAGATAGTGGTTTGGGTCCCCCTTACCCCAAACTTAAACTAAAAGCAGTAGCAATCGCCTTGTCTTGTGTTCACGTTTTTCTGTCTGTAAAGTGATATAAATAGACGTACAACTTCAACATTAAACAGTCCCAGAAGTTATGTTTGTGAAGGTCCATCTGAGTGGAAAAGACCTTTACTAGTCAGATAATCAACCAATAGGCTGCTTTCTTTGTCGTGCTGAAGGCCAATTATCTTATCGTCATACACACACTGACATGAAGCTATCGATCCTATATTAGCGAACGGGGTGAGGCGTGAGTTCTATGATGGATTTGCCAAAATTCTATTTTCGCCTGGATCACTTTAAGTCTTAGACCCGCGGTTATATAGGTAACTTCACAATAGGATCCTACCAGGTCCAGTCGGTCAGGACATGCCCTCATTTTTAAACCTTTCCAGCATTATATTGCCCAAAATACTAGGACTTTTAAAAAAAATCTACAGCAACTTCCACCTCATTCGAGTAAAAAATACAACCTCTCCTTCGCTATCCGACAGCCGTAAGCAAATTCTCAGATGTGTAGTTTGACTTGAAGTCTAACAACATCGGAGTAGTGAGCTTCCTAAACTGCTGAAGGTGCAGCGCTAAAACCATGTGGGAGTATTTCTCCTGAATTCGGGGCCGAGAGAGAAATAATTGAGTAGAATATTATAGGACGAGTTTAGCTCTTAGAACATAGACGCTAACAACGCCATGGACGGTGAACCTTGTATGTGTTGTACACACAAGCCCAATATCGACGGAACGCAACGAAGCCCCCTCCTCTGTTTTGGTGTTGGGCAGTCATTAAACTTCATTAAAGGGACGGTTGGCGTCTGTGCAGATGTGTGTGTGTGTGGGGGGGGGGGGGGGTGTGTGTGTGTGTTGGGGGCCATGAAGGATGGCGTGCCACTTGAACTTTACCGTAGTCAGCACACACACATTCAACATCAATGCTCCCAACAGACACACACACACAATAACATCACAACTTTTAGGATCCGAAGCACAGTTATTGTTCAAGTTTATTTTCAAAGTCAAATCACGGATATAAACTGCTACGGTGAAGCTAAAGGACACAAAAATACATACGGGAAAACATTTACATTCATAGTAATTTGTAAGGGCACCTAATGTGCCAATTTAAGTGTCTCTTAAATTGTGCTAGAATCCTATTATACTCATCAGTATGTTTTTTTTTTTTGCACAAAACTCTCATTTAATAAAGATATTTACATTAGAAAATACGCTTAAGCCCCGCCCACTTCAAATGCGCCGTTTTGGCGGGAGAAGAAGTCACGTCCAAGCGACCACGCCCACTCTGCTCTGATAAAAAAAACACGAGTTGCATTCAAGAACTCCCGTTTTGTAAATTAGAAAGGAATAATAAGAATAAGTTTGCTGCTAAATGTACATATTACAAAAACACCTAAAGGCAGAAGTAACTCTCACCATGTTTACATAAATATTTATTTTTGTTTCACGATTAACATGTAGGTACTTCACTGATTTAGGGCTTCTAGGGGAGGACACCTGCACCAGAGTGATGTCAGAATGTATAATTTAAACCGTAATCTCGTTTGGCGAGATTTCAGACGGGAGAAAACTTTATTAAGTAATAACTTTTTTAACATTTACAACATGTGAATAAGTCAGGAGAGTTTTCACATTAGGTGCCCTTAAATGTCAATTACAGTTAATTAAATAAATTCAACTGTTCCAACATTTGAGGAAGATAATACATATAAGGAGATCTGTATTGTGACTTTTATCATGATAACGTGCCGCTGCCTTTGAATGTACGATCAGTACATTCACCATCTGTGAACAGTCTGGCGGAGAAACATATCGTCTCTCCTCTGATCGGATTTTTCCTTTTGTCTCCGTCCAAAAGTGGCTCCTGTCCTAAATTATCGGTTATTCTTCAAATCTTTGTTTCTGCTCTAATTGAAAGTCTGACCTCCAGCGCGGCCCACTCGCTGTCACAGCTCGCCTTTTGTGGCTCCGTCCAGTCACGCCCCCCTGCCTTCGCCTCGTTTCCTCTCTGGAAGTAATCTCACCCGATCTGGCGGCGGCGCACGTGTAATCCTACCACTTCCTCTTCGGCTCGCTCGCACGCACCGACAAAGACGCACAACAGTCACACCAATCAACACACTGGAGCACATTCAAGCCGTGTGCGGGTGCAAATCGAGACGATGAGATCCTGTCACAACAGCTCAGTCACACGGCACGCCGGGGAAGACGCACAACAGACACACAACTGATCTTAATTAAGAGACGCAATTAAATCGACAACGTTGGGCGAACCGTTGTGACCTTATATCTCAATGAAGTTGCATTGACGTTGCATTGCACTGCATTTTTGTATTGTAATTGTTGTTATACCTTATTGTGGTTCCATTGTTGTTACAGATGCATTGCTTTTGGGTTGTGGTAATATTGCTGTTAAGTAACATTAATGTTGCGTTGCATTTTGTTTCCAGTGCATTGCAGTGTTGCAGTTGAATTGTTGCTGTGTTCCATTGCGGTTGTTTTGAAGTTTCGTTGAGGTTGCATTGCAGTTGCTTTACGGTTGTGGTTGCATTGCGTTCTATCGCAGTTGCACTGCAGTTGCGTTACAACTGCGATACCATTACATGATCTTACCTTTGTGTTACTGCTATGGTTGCGTTACCGCTTTGGTTGCATTACCGCTATGGTTGTGTTACTGGTATGGTTGCGTTACCGCTATGGTTGTATTACCGCTATGGTAAGTTTACTGCTATGGTTGCGTTACCGCTATGGTTGTATTACCGCTATGGTTAGTTTACCGCTATGGTTGCGTTACCGCTATGTTTGCGTTACTGCTATGGTTGCGCTACCGTTATGGTTGCGTTACCGTTACAATTGCGCTGTGGTTGTATCGTGGTTGCGCTGCTGCTGTGTTGCGGTTTTGCCGAGGTTGTATAGAATTGCATTGTGGTTGTAATACTGTTAAATTACATCATGGTTGTGCTGCATTGTGATTCCATTGTATTGCAGTTGAATTATTTGCCATACTGCGGTTGCCCTGCATTGTGGTTTTGTTGCATTCAAAATTGTGTTGCATTGCAGTTGCATAGTGTTGCATCGCTGTTAAATGACATTAGGGTTGTGTAACATTGCAGTTGTACGTCAGTTTTTGTACGTCCTTTCATAACAACATGGTTGCAGATACAGTAACTGAGAGGAAATCTTGCAAAGTAAAGAAGGGAAGCGAAGCAGAGAGTGCAGACAGGGTGGTACACGTTGTATAGTAATGGCCACTGCCATCACATATGGTTTAGTAAAGTTATAAATCAAAGATTAACATACTTTCCTTGTGGTGCAAACTACAATGAGTTGCTCTTACTTTTAACCAGGTTTAACTAAACCATGTGTCGCCAATTGCCCCCAAACTCATCACCAGTTGCATTCTCTCAGTAAACATATATTTCCATTTTTAATGTCGCATGGACTCGCACCAGAAAGCCTTCAATGCTGGATTAGCTAGATTAGCTTCCTCCGATGATGGACACGATAGCGTCGCGGGAGGATTAACGCAAAACCAAGAAACTCAAACAACATCAGCGCAGCTTTTTTTTTTTTGTTTGCCCTCTAAGCAGCTTTCCGTCACTCAACAAACATATCTAACTACACAAATCCTGTTATCACGTATCTCTGCATCTCTTAAATAAAATCACTATCTCCTCTTTCCGATTCCACATCTGCCTCGTTTTCATCTTTTAACGTCCCACAGCGCATTGAAAATGACAGCGTGAAATTGCAGGTAAGGGAAAAAAAAAAAAACTGGAGCGAAGTGAGTCGTTTATACGTCTCAGAAAATCTGCTCATCCGAGCTTCAGGTCTGGTCAAAATGGCCGCCAGACAGTATGTCCATGTGTGCATGAGTGAGTTGTGCGTTAGACACACATGTGTAACCACTAGTTTCAGGGCCTTGTCTCAATAATTCACAAGATTCTTCTCGCCAGAGGCGGCATGCATTACATTCTTTTCACCGAAATGTGTGTCTTAGTGTGTGTTAGTGTGTGTGTGTGTGTGTGTGTGTGTGTGTGTGTGTGTGTGTGTGTGTGTGTGTGTGTGTGTGTGTGTGTGTGTGTGCTCATGTCGTGTAGCTCTGTCGCCTCCTATAAAGGGAGGAAGATGTTGTTTAGTGGTTATGGAAATGTTAATGGGGACGCAGCTCAGCAGGAAAGAGTGTGTGCTTTTTAAAAAATCTTGTTTACGAGCAAGAAAATAATAATTAATGAGGCAAATTGCGGGAGAGAAAAGGCAGACTGAGGATTCATCACAATCCAACATAAGACCCCTCCCTCCCGTGACCGGGCGAAGAGAACTTTCTCCCCCCCCTCGCTACCCTCGTGTGCAGCACATTTAACCGAGAGTGATGCGGGCGATGAACACTTTTTTTTACTCTTCTTCCCACATTTGAATGCAGCACGCCGCCATTATGCAAACATCTCAAATGACAAAACTATTCCACCCAAACTAATGACCGCCGGCGCCTGAGAGGATGGTACATACCTCCTTGTGCGTCTGCGTGAGTCACGTTATGTAACGACGCGATCATAACTGGGGGGGGGGGGGAGGAAATGTGGCGGCTCCTGACCTCATCCTTAATACACTCGTGTCTAAAGAGGAGTGTCTGGCGTGAGCGTGAACGTCCACCAATTACAGGAAATCATGCTAACGTCTTCAATTTGAAGCCTGATGACAAGATAGGACGAGATGTTGACAGGTGTGTGGATGTGTGTGTGGGTGTGTGTGTGTAAGTTGTTTGAATATATGTGGGGTCAGCTTCTGGAGGTATACCAAGGTGAGCCCCTCAAAAGTCTTATCTTCTCACCCGGAGTCTAGAGATCTTTTTAGTAGAAGTTGTAGTTATAGAAGTTGTATTTGCTTTTGAAGTTATAGTGATGATAGTAGTAGTAGTTATATGGGGTATAATCATAGTAGTTACACAAGATATAGTAGTAGAAGGTATGCAAGTTAAAGTATTAGTAGTAATAGAGGTTATATTATTAATAGTTATAGAGGATATAGTAGTTGTAGTTATAGAGTTGTTATTAGTATTTATGTAGGTTATAGTCATCGTAGTTACATAGGATATAGTAGTAAAGGGCACACAGGCTATAGTATTATTAGTAATAGAGGTTATATTATTAACAGTTATAGAGGATGTAGTAGTAGTTATAAATGATATAGTAGTAGTAGTTATAGAGTATATAGTAGTAGAAGGTATACAGGTTATAGTATTAGTAGTTATAGTATTAGTGGTTATCAGTGCTTACAGAGGTTGTAGCAGTAGTATTTTTTGAGGGTAGAGAAGTAGTCGTTAAAGCAGAAATGGTAGAACTAAAAGTTATAGTTGCAGTAGTTATTGTAGTAGCAGTTAGTAATAGAATTCCCGGGATTAATAATAGAGGTTATAATAGCTGCACTTGTAGTTAAATAAATCGTTTTGGGAGTTATAGTTGCAGTGAGTAAATACTAGTAGTTGAGTAGTGGTAGCCATAGAGTAGAAGTAGTAATTCATTAGTGGAGAAGTTGTGATAGAAGTTATAGTTGCTGTAGTTGTAGTTATAGTAGCAGTAGTCATTGCATCAGTAGTAGTAATACACATTATAGTAGTAGAAGTAGTGGCTCTGGTTATAGTTGAAGTAGTTAACATAGTATAGAAGTAGTACTAATAGAAGTTATAGTAAGTGCAGTTGTAGTAACGGTTGTAGTAATAGTAGCAGTAGTGATGGTATTAGTAGACATAGAAGAAACGTTAATGGAAGTAATTGTTATAGTAGAAGCAGTAATAGATAAATTAAAGTTGCTGTAGTTGTATTATGAGCAGTTGTAGTTATAGCAATATAATAGCTATAGGTGTAGTTAAATAAAGAAAAGTAGTAGAAGTAGTTTTTTTTTATTGTTATATATTTAGTATTAGATATAGTAGCAGCAGAATTTTAAGTAGACATTATTGCAGTAGTAGTGGTCGTAAACGTTATAGTAGTAGTGGAAGGGTAGTACTAACAATGGTATTAGTACAACTATACTGACTGGCAGTAATAGCAGTTGTAGCAGTAGTTGTAGCAGTAAAAACAGCAGTGGAAGAATGTAGTAGTAAGTGGTGATAAACGTGATTTAGTGAAATCTAAAAGTATCAGCAGGTTTCATCAGACCTGGCAGCTTCACGACGTGACACTGAATTCAAGTTGGAAAAAAAAATCCACTTCAGCTCATGAAAGCTTCACTGGTGAGGAAACTATGATGAAGTCAAACCTGATTCTTCAACTGTGAAAGTACTTGTCAGAGGATCTTAACACTATGAAGAGTTTCTCCTTTAATGTGCCGCATGACATGTCTATTAGCATTGAAGAGCAATATTAAGAAGACACACACACACACAGACACACACACAGACACACACACTTGTGTGTGATTAAAGCCGACTAATGTGCTTAATGTGTATGACTGGAGAGTGTGTGCCGCTATGAGAATAAAAGCTGCCACTTGGCTTTCAAGGCACTCGCTAATATGGTTTTTAAAATCCTCTCGTTGGTCCCTGTACCATTTGCAACCATCTCTCTCTCTCTCTCTCTTACACACACAAACACAAAAAAATAAGTTCAATTGGTCACAAGTTTTGTCACGTACACAGTCCATGTCGTTGAGCAACGCTAACTTCTTCACAGTGATCAGCTGGATCTATTTTTAAACCTTCACACACACACACACCACAGAGACTCACTTCCTGCCAGCTTTTTACCCCATTAACATGTTAACCACATGTTCATTATCCTCCCCAGTATATCTGCAGTCCATTATGTCTCCCTGCTGCTCTCCCGCCACAAAGCCGCGAGAGGAACCGTTAAAGCACAATAACACGAGGGGAACCGGCGAGCGTTCGTTTTCAATGTCGTCCAGAGCGAATCAGAGGAGACACTTGTGTTACTTCTGCCTCCCTTCAGGGTAGCAATAAGCCGATTAACGCTCCATTAGCGCCGACGTAATGACACTGGCCTGTAAGCTCAGACGGAAGGACAACAAAATCGGGCGACGGTTTTATGATATTCAACGAGCTTGCGGTTCAATTTCACTGATTTTAATTCAGGGTTTAAAGGTACAAAAATGGACTCTTTAACATACCATTTTTGACTTTCCACTACCCTAAGATCGACCATCAAATTGACCTACAGTAAATTTGGGACTATAAGGCACTTAATATATGTTTTAGTACAAATTTAGTACGATACGAACATGAGGCTCCGTAGTGTTAGCCCGCAGGGCTATGTAGTGTTAGTCCGTGAGGCTTCATAGTGTTAGCCTGCGAGGCTTTTTAGTGTTACCCCGCAAGGCTTTGTAGTGTAAATTCGGAGGCTATGTAGTGTTAGCCCGAAAGGCTTTGTAGTGTTAGCCAGCAAGGCTTCGTAGTGTTAGCCAGAAAGGCTTCGTAGTGTTAGTCAGCGAGGTTTCGTAGTGTTAGTCCATGAGGTTTCATAGTGTTAGCCCGCGCGACTTCGTAGTGTTAGGCCGTGCATCTTTATAGAGTAAGCCCGCTTGGCTTCGTAGTGTTAGCCTGCGAGGCTTTGTAGTGATAGCCCGCGAGGCTTCATAGCCCTCTAGGGCCTTAAGATCCCTAAACTCTGATGTATTTGTTATACCACAAATCTCTAAATGTAGATTTGGAGCCAGGGCTTTCAGTTTTCAAGCCCCTCTGCTGTAGAACCAACCACAGGCTTAAGTCCCGAGGGCAGACACCCTCTCTTTGTTTAAAAACAATCATAAAACCTTACTCCCCTCTTTTTTCTCACTATATCCTCCCTCACTCTTCTCTCTGTCCATCCTTCCTCCCAGCCGGTCACAGCAGGAGGCCGTCAACAATGAGTCTGGTTCTGCTCGAGGTTTCTGCCTTCTAAAAGGAAGTTTTTCCTTGCCAAAGCCACACTTTGCTTTACTCATACTATCTACTGTAGTCTTACTTCAACTGTCAAGTGTCTTGAGATTTTGTTAGAGTCAGACAATTTAAAAATTAATTGAATTGAATAGTGTTCACCCACAAGGCTCTTTAGTGTTAGTCCGTGAGGCTTCATAGTGTTAGACCGTGACGCCCTCTGAATGTCACTCCTCAAGGCTCCGTAGTGTTATTCCGCCGCACCACAATGCTTTGTAGCCAGGAGCCTCCCAGAGTCATACTACAAAGCAGAAACCACAGCTAACAGTCAAGGCTTTCATTCTCACAGTAGAGCAAAATCACCTAATGATCTGGAGCACCTTATGGTCTGAAGAATACAGTGCTTTTTTATATTACTTTAATGCTATTTTTGTGTTATTTTAAGACATTAACAACCTGTTTTTTATTCTTCCGTATTTACATATTTACTAGTAAAATGCATAAGCGACAGGTTTTAAATAGCCACGAGAGGAGGGAATATATGGGAGAGATATAATTCAAAATAATAAATACAAAGTATTTTTTTTTGGACTCTCAGAGTTTAGTTAAACCAAGCGATGGGACGCAATATTGTAAAAGAAACGAATTCCTGGATCCAGATGGTAAAACAGAACACAGAGAAAATGTCTGTTTCCTGACCCAACATTCATATGTCCTTCAAATCTATTCATTCGGTTTTGAGTTATTTCGCTACGAGACAAACAAAATAATGGATATCCTTGATACAAGAGGAAGTGAATATTTATGTTTTCCATCACATCATCTCGAGCTGTCAGACCATACGACTTCGTTTTTCCCTTCATCTGTATAAAAGGAGCGACGACATCCATCCAATCATCGAGATGCTTTCCCATTAACTTCCTTTCTTTTCTTCATTTTAAAAGAAAAATCTCAACTCAGCACTTCATAGTCAGAGCCTTGACTTCCTTTTTTTTTCAAAACCACACTTAAATCTAATTAGATCGAATACTCTTTCTTCCACTCTGCTGGTTCTTCATCCTGAAATGTTTTTTTGACGCTCTTTTTTTGACTGTTTTAGTCGTTTAAACTCTGATTCATGCTATTGGGTCACTCTATTCAATCCTGGTGCTCGGCGCCATTTCTGGAATTTAACAGATTTAATGCTTCCAAAGATTTTTTCTACAAGGAATACATTAACAAAAAATATTTAATTTTAAAATAATCTGAATGTATTAATAGCTGTTAACATTATGTTCACATTTTCACTTGCTCAAATATTGCCGTCTTTACATCAGCTCTACATTGACTGTGTTTTTGAAAGACAGGGAAATGTCAGGGTCCAGTGAGTTTTTTGGTCTCAGACATGTTCATCTTTCAGATATTCTGTGTGTCGACCATGAACAAGACCTACTTGATTCGGATTTGCTCGCTCACCACCACTTACCCTCCTCTCTCGCGAAACCTTCATCTTAAAATCTCGACCACGAGGCTCTTGTTAGATGATTATCGCTCTGCTGAACCGACCGTCGAGAAGTGAAAACAGGAATTCTGAGAGTCTTTTTCTGTCCTTCAGTCGGATCAAAGCGGAGGTTTCCCATCTTACCTGGAGATTTAACCTTTCTTAAGCCTTACCAAATATTTTCGTGGCGGTCGATATGTGCAACTGCAAATGGATTCCTGTCTAACAGCTTGAGTCAGTGGGTTTCACTCCAGGGATTCTATGAAAGTCCATCGAGTTTTACGAGCAGGAATATATGAATAAAAATCTCAGCATAGAAGATCAAGGTTTCTTCTTTTTAAGAAATCACGGGACCCCGATTGTGAACCAAGGACCAGTCGGATGTAAACGTTATTAACGCGGACTGACCATCATGGAGAGGTAGAAAAGTTCCTTTTTTTTAAGAAGAGTATCAAATGACCAAGAGAAGTGTCTTAACATTTTAAAAGTCACACATTTTAGGTCTAAGAATACCAGAATTTTAAAATTGATCCTGAAAGAAACTGGAAGCCAGTGAAGAATTTTAAGGATCGGAGAAATGTGAGTTCTTCTACTTGAGCGGGTAAGAATTCTCCCTGCAGAGTTCTTTATCAAAGGACGATGTGATACCGGTACATCCCTACCCTCACCTATATTCATAGACAGTTGGTAGTAACCGAAAGAACAACAAATTGCGGCCAGAATTAGTTTTCTCTGCAGGTTGGTTGGACTCTCACTTAGAGAGAAGGTGCATAGCCTGGCCATCCAGAAGAGGCTCTCAGCGGAGTGGCCACTGAAAGGTGGCTTAGGCAACTAATTGAGGCATATCCCACCAGTAGACCCTCCCAAGACACGCTGGAGTTCCAATGTCTGTCATCTGGCCGGGGAAAATCATGACCCTTAGAAAGAGCTGCATGATGTAGCTAGGTAGAGGAAAGTTTGGGAAAGCCTGCTGATGCTGTTGACCACACGAGCCTTCCAAATAGGCAAGTCTTTTTTGTTTTTTAAATAAGAATGCTTATTCCCTTGTCAGGCCATACAAGCCTCTTAGGGCGAGAGACGGGAGTCACCCTGAACGAGTTGTTAAGGTTCTAACACGAAGTCCGTTTTTCCTCCAAAATCTGAACATAAACATACCAGAGGTGTGATATTTTGCCCAGGGCAAATCAGCATTTCACTGGCAGAAACTGTGCAAAGTAAAGGTTGTCTAATTAGGATCAACTCAACAAAAAGGTTTTGACCTAGAAAGCAACAGATGAGAAAGTATTTCACTGAACACAATAGCTTGTTACCTCCTCCCCCAGCTGGGCAAAGAAAGTACTGCCAACGTGGTACTATTCCTTACAGAGAGATAGGGCGGTAGTGGGAGGTAAAAGGATTTTGGGTTCAGCCGATATCAAAACACCACAATTGTTAGCATACATAACCAAGGTTTTGACAGGAACTTGCTAAATGAGTCAGAGATGACAACTTCAGTGAGACTTGGAAGTGAACAACAGCCTGAGTGGGTCCGGTGGCATATTCTTGCCAAATATGCCCCTCCAGCCCCCCTACCCAGTGCCAGCTTTGATGCGAGAGCTCCGCCACTTGTAGAGTTGAAGAGCAGTGCCGCGTGCTTCGTAATTGCCTTTTCAAGACTCGTGCTAATGCATCTGCCACTCGCTCCGGACGATTCCGGCTTTCAAACAGAAACAAATTGTTCTCGAGTTAATCAGTTGGCCCTTTTTGCACCTGAAAATAGAACTGGTGGATGGATGTCAACGACCTCTCAGGATGTGATAATCCTCAAGTACTGTCATGACAACCAAGACGAACATAGCCTCGGATAAGTGGGTTTTGGCAGCACCGTGAAAATTTAATGAGCAACCAGATCCTATAATTTGTTTTTCCACCAATGTTCCAACTTCCTCCTGATCTGAGAATGATTTTCTTGTGGAAACTGCGCTCGGATCAGACCGTCTATCCTATTCCTGCAACACGTGTGCAGTCAAGAGGTGCAAAGGCAGATCTCCTTCAAGGACTTTGTGATGCTGAATGACTTCATGGTCTTATCTGCCACCTGAACTGTGGTGTCCGTGACCATCCAATCATTGCGTTTGTATCTCAGGCTTTATCCTCTCCGTACTTAAAGGGTTACGTCACCCAAAATTCAAATGTAATTTATTTTCTATTCACTCTCATGTTGACTAAGGGTTGGGATTTTTTCCATGTCTTTTTAGAGTCACAGGCAAAAATGTAGGTCTTCGTCTTGGTCCAAAAAGACAATCTTAAAAACATCCAAATACCTCCATACTGCTCGTCTGTAATGTCCATCTTGTATTGAAGTCTCGACATGAGTAATTATTACTTAAACAAGTCTATATGTTTTGATACAGAAAAGCTTAAAACATTTTTGTAAAGTAGTCTTAGGTGTCTACATTAAAATGAACAAAATGTTTGCCAAAACTCCAAAAAGGAACTAATATCTAATAATAATAATAATAATCATAATTCCAACCATTAGTCGACACGAGGGCGAGTAGTAGAAAAATGAGTCCATTTTGGATGAAATTTTACTTAAAGTTAATGTTTTAATATGGGATTCCTATTCTGATCTTGGTATTAACTTTTGGTATCATGACATTTAGTCCCAGATTCTGTATCCATCTTTCAGTTGTTTAATTTGTCCAGTTTTTTTCCCCCTTTCGTGATACATAAAAATGTTACCTTTAATTCTTGTCATTATAGGAAATTATGGGAACTCGCCCAATATGTACAAGACCCTAAGTTTAGACCCTGAAGAAATGAATTTAATATAATAATAAACACAAACATTTAATGTAATGGACCAAAGTTCGACTCAAGACACCGTAAAATAGTTTTTGGTAAAGAAGACATTTAGAAATAGACAAAAAAGAAGGTATGGTAAACAATGGTAGGTGGAACTTGAAGCTGTCCATTTAATTATTTATTATTCAACGTGGAAAATTGTACGATACAAATGTGGTTCCTATTTTCAAGACGTCCATAAAGGCAACACAGTTATTATAGTAATTGGGTTATTATTTCTCTTAATGCAGTTTCAGCAACGTCTATTATACACACAAACATTTCTTCATAGTTTGTTTGTGAAGCAACTACTCAGTGTATTTTTACGTCAATAATTTAACATGCACGATGGTAACTGATAGAGAAATACGTCGTTCATAAAACTTTAGCATTTTAACACTAATAAAAAACAATCTGTATAAGTTTCTTGTCAATGTTCCAGGTAAACTTTTCCTTTGATTACAGTATAACTTTCATTTATATGAATATGTGTACACACTAGATTGACTTTGTAAATCCCTCTGGAGATCTCCTTCAGGAAATGATCTTTCCAGTTCACAGCAGACGATAGAAGGTAATGCAAGTTTCATAAAAGCAAGACCAAAGTGCAAAAAAAGGAGCAAAGTGCAAAGAGATAACAAAGTGCAAATACAAAGAACATATAACACTGAAATCACAATTGAACCAACATCAATAAAAGCCGGATTTAGTCGTTCATTCACTGCCCAATTTAGTCAACGCTCTTTATCTTGTGTTTTACATTCACATGGACAACCATTTATGCTGGATTGTGCAGGGATTTATCCATGTTAGCGCAGCAGCCTTAGCTTCACACAGGACACAAACAAGTCGTCCCTATGGCGCCGCGATAATAGACCCTGCCAGTCACTTTCCCAACGCACAGATTCTGATGTAAATACAGTTGCCATGGCGATATTAACGAAGAGCTCCAAATTCACGTCAACACACTCAAAGAAGTTAGCGATGTCCGGGGTCTTTACGCACTTTTAAACGACACACAAAAGGCGACAAAGTAATAAAGCGAAAGTACAAGTGACAGGCCCGGAGCTTGATAAAAGACGTCGCCCTCATTAGAGGTGGCAGTCGAGAGCAGGACAAATTCGCTCATGGATTTTCACAGGGGAACGAGCGACTGGGATGGAATACATTCGGCGAAAAAAGGGCTCTCGAGGTCGTGTGCGTCGGCTCGGTTCTGCCCACTTGTTCGATGACTCAGCATACGCAGGGACCGACATTGAACGAAGCACAAGTTCAGCCGGATGACAGTGTTTCGAACACGTTTTTTTTCCAAAGTGAAAAAAATAATAATAACGATCGATGCCGAGCGAGTGACTCCGGCGTGGTCGCAGAAGTGAGCGGCGAGTATTTCCTGCCGCAGAGCTCTTGGTGGATGAAGTTCGACTGGTTGATGACGGCGGAGGAGAAGAAACCGCTTTGGTAAAGACGAAAGTAAAAAATCCGACAACAAGGAAGGAATTCTTCAACCTCAATGTCTCGATACGCTTCGTTAAAGGAAACAAAGACGCACATAAGAGAGTTACTCAGTTATAACACGGATCAAACACAAGTGGTTTTTCTCTTCTTTACTTCAGTGTCATAATCAGTGATTCATGTCTTATGCCAGGGGTGGGCAGTTACATTTGAGGGGGTCACGTTATAGACCGGGTTCCTGTCTTTGGAAATGGAAAGGAGAATAAAAATGTAATTGAGGTATGGCTTTATTAAAAAGGGAAATACATTTGTTAATTTTATGTGCATTGTTTTACAATTATCTTTTAAAGGAGATGGACAAATATGTTACTTTAATATAATCTGTGGGTTTTTTTTACTTGAAATAGCAGCTTTAAACTTTATTTACTCCAGGTTTGGCTTGTAATGGATGCATAATATTTGTCGAGTTAGAAAACATCAGTAATTTTCTACATTTTTTCTTTTCACTTATTTTACAGACTTGTAAAACCTAATTCTACCACCCCTTGTTTTTAATGCCATATAAAATACATTCTTATGTTAAAAAAATATAACATTTATTTATTTTTATTTTTCCAATTAACTCAGAAATCATAAAATCATCACTAAAAGATCAAAATAATGTCGATTGAATCTGATTCAAGTCTATTTTTGCCGATGAAAAAACGTAATGTCATATAATAAATTATTTTGAAATATTTATTTTATTTTATTCTTTGGGGGTTAGAGGGATGTAATGCTTTCATTATATTTATTATTACATTAACAACTGCTTGAGCAAGATATTCATCATTCTTTTACTCATTCATTCATTCATTCCTCGTGCTATTATATATATATAATATTCATAATTCTGAATTTTGGGGGCAGGAACAGAGTGAAAGGATGATTGTGACCCTGGTTTAGAAAGGCGCTATATAAATAGAGATTATTATTATTATTATTATTATTATTATCTTATTCCATGTTAATCTTTGTATCCTTTTCTTTGCGTTATTTTCTTTGATCTATGTTCTTTATATTTGCACTTTGTCATACATTGCCCTTTGTTCTTTTTATTTGCACTCTGTTGTTCTTATGAAACTATCGTTGAATCTATCTATTGTAATTTTAATAATTAATTTATTTGAATGTATTCATCACTAAATCTTTCATCTTAATTAAATTTAATGTCTATTTTAGTGTAAAACAATTCACTCTTTAGGAGCAATTTAATGCTTTTCATTATAATAATAAGAAAAAATACGTTATTTTTAAAAACCATTTGTTATTTACTACAGCTTGTGTTGAAATATATCGTCACCTAATGTGATTAAATAAATTAAATAAAAATAAATACATTTCTGACTCACTTATCTGATCATTTTGTTGAGCGCTTTAAGCCTCACAAAGATGAACATGTTTCCTGCGTGAGTGCAAACCATCAAGTTCACAAATCCAAAACTCGAAACGTGGTTTTTCGACTCCACTCCCTGCAAAGTCAACAGCAAAGAGCTTGTTGGCAAGTCGTGGAGCGCGTCGAGGAGGAGGAAGCTTCAGAAGTGAGGTGAGAGGCACTTGACACCTCGGCGTTCGCTCGGTCTGTTTGAAAAAAGTTGAACCGAGAGCTAAGAAAATCTCAAAGCCAATATTGTCGTGGTGTGTTTTGTGTGCGCCGGGATGAATTGATTATACGGGGTTGAAAAAAAAAAAGGAAGAAGAAGAAGAAGCTCTGGGACGGGAATCAATCAACAGGTTCCGTCTCTTCTTCGTGTTCACCCTCTCATCCGACGATACTGAAAAGAGGTTTATTTTCGTCGGCTCGTCGACTTTCAGAAGCGAAGCGGGATAAAGGACACACAAAAGTACACACACTAGATACAATTATATAAGTGAAGACGCTGACATACTTATAGAGAACTCAACACACATACAGGGATGACGAAGATGAAGAACAAAAACTAAAAAATCAGCAAAAAAAGGTAACGATAATTGTCGAAAGAAAACTTTCCGGGTCAACCCTGGGACTTTTTAACTGCACATTATTTTTACAACAACGTTCCATATAGTTTTATGTGCGTCGTAAAAAGGGCCACGAATGCATGACAGGGGACAAAAATGATAACAACGCACAAATGCAAGGATACACAAAGGTGCCAGAGAGACACTAATTGAGGAGGATGAAGTCTCGGGGGTGTCGTCGGAGGAACTCCGTCCAGGACTTCTTCTCCGCTCGTTTACCCATCAGGCTTTGAGTCAGCAAGTCCTCCCTCGTCACCTCTACTCGTTCACCCCATCCGTGGACCTCATTGGATTATCATCCTCTTCTCGATCACTCTCGGACCAACACTTTATCTCCAGATATCCATCTCTTTGCTGGTTTCAGATGTAGCTTCAACTCAGACTCTTCTAACTCTGCCCCCTGGTGTCCACGTGGTCGAAACATTTGACGCATTGAACTCGCAACCCGAGTGCCAAATCTGGCCCACGGACTCATTTTATGTGGCCCACAATACGTCAAAGATCATAGATTCATTTTTATTTTGATATCGACCCTATAAAGACGCTGTTTTTTAGGATAAGACAAGGAACAGATATTATCCATCTACACAATTAAGACCGCAAATAACATCGAAGGATGGAAATATTTAGATGAAGATAATTAGGATGGATTGAGCCGCAAAGAACGAGAAGAAAATATTGCAAGACCAGTTATTCTTCGTTTTAAAAGTTTTTTTCTTGGGACTTCGATCATTTAAAGTTCAACTAATGTGTTGATTTAAGTCCGTCTTAAATTAGTTGTTGGACTCTATTGTATCATCAGTATGTGTCTGTCTTTTCATTGAAATATTGACATTAGAAAATGATCTTAAGCCCCGCCCACTGAAAACGGTTTGTTTTTCTGGAGATTAAATCTTGTTCGTGATTGGTCAAGCATCAAGGTTTGTCACCGTGTGTCGTCAATCCCAGATTGAGTTCCTCATGTGGTAGACAGGAAACACTTCTCATTATCTCATAGCACCAGTAAGTCCAACAAACCTTTAATTGTTAGTAGGACTCACCGAGTCCAACAACTAAGGTTTTAGAATATATTTATACAGCGATTTCTTTTCCAAGATACTGCATCGATATTCAACAGCACTGTATCAATTTCTTTCACTTATAAATATATAAAACGTACATATATGTTTTTATTTATTTGGAATTAGTTTGTGCATGTTATTTACAAATAACTGCATGTTATTTACAAATAACATGCAAATACACAGTGTCATTTCTTCTCTTGCCTTCTTCTAATTCTAACATCATCAAGTCCTCCATGTTAACCCATCTCCCTCTTCATGTTCTTCTTTATTTCCGTCATGAACCTCTTTTTTTTTTGCTTCTTTTGTCTTCAAAATCTTTCGTTCTACACTGTCTTAACTCAAATTTCCAAACCATCGTCTACCATTAACTTTTTCTTTTTCGTTTGATGTTATTTTCAACGGACTGACCTTCAGATGTAATCAGGAAACATAAATAATATTTTGGGGTTTGACTCATTTTTCACTAGTTTACAAGTTAATTACTTGAGTAACCTTGACTGAACCGAGAGAAAATACCATCTTTAAAAAATTTTTATTAATAAGTGCAGGGGAAAACTTAAATATCTCACTATTTTTTTCATGATACCATACCGATATTTAACAGAATTGTATTAAAAAAGTTATTTTACGTTCAATATTTTCATAAAGGATAAAATAATTCTCCAAATTAACATGCAAATATTCAGGGCCTTTGCAATTTAAATCTTCTCCGCAACTTAAGGAAGACTGTAATTACCTGAGATCCCAGCGATGACTGAGGACGAGAGGATACAGTCGACTCCAGCAGCTTTCAAAGCTGACGTTTGGACATATTTTGGTTTCAAAACAAAAGAAAGTTACGACTTCGTCAAGAGTCATGTGGTCTGTAAATACTGCAGCACAAGAAGAAAGTTGTTTTTCCTACAGTATCGCGAATCATCACGATATATCGTATCGTTGCCCATGTATAGTATCACCAGATTCTTGCCGATACACACCCGTACTTACAAAGCACTAACCACTTAACTCCCACCAGCAACTTGGGGTGAGAGACGAGGGACGCCCTGGAAAACCCCTAAATTTAACGTCCGTATATTTTTGGACTTCGGGAGGAAACCGGAGTGAAGATGGAACTTCAACAAGCATGTTGACGAAAACTGGACATGAGGATGGAAACATTATTGCTGTCTGTGATTAGCAAACACCTGACAAATGGGTTGCTACTACAACGCCCCGCCGCTCCTCTCGTACTCAGTCTAATCTCTCATGAGCAACAAGCTGAATGGGACGAGGATCCCGTGCAAGAGGAGAAACAACAAGAATCCCCAGCGAGAGCTCCGGGAACAGGACAAAGACGTTTTTTTATTGTCCTTCTCTCGATATCATTTCTCATTGTTGTGCTGGTTTTGTCATGTCTAGTTGCATAATAGGCTGAGCAAGCGAGGGCCGCGGAAAATAGTAAAAAAAAGCTCCGACCTCAGCAGGAAAAACAGTCCCGACAATATACCCGAAGTCTGAAGAATCAGACGTCGAGCGCGACCAGGAGTTCAGACATGGACGCCGACGGGCGAAGACAAGAGAGGAATTAAATGTTTTCTTGTTTGATTAAGAAAATAAGCGCTGAGGGAAGAGCAGAGGAAGTTTAGCCAAAAAGGAAAAACAGTTCATTCATGAATAATATTCAATAATTATCAGAAGATGTTGCCATGAATAATATTTGCTATTCAGAAGTGCAGTGACTCAGTCGCATGAAGGTTTCAAAGATTTTCTTTTCATCGTACCAACTAAAAATATTTAAAAATATGATGTTTGGCGTTAAGTTTGCTCTCTATTTGTGTGTCATTTGTGTGTGTTTTGTTGTGTTACTTTTGGTATTGTGTGATTCTACGTGGTTTGACTTAGGGTTTGCTTTCAGGTGTCTTATGTTTAGTAGTTACGTGTCTTGATATCGTCATGGCTTTAAAACTTATGTCAAGTATCCCAGGATGATTTTCATGACGCTCATATCCAGTAGAGGTGTAAGAAAACTTCAATATAACGATATATCGCAATATTTTTTTTTTTTTTTTAAAGAACAACTATATTTGCGCCACGCGCCGCGAGAATCAATGATGACAAAAAAAATACATTTAACAAGTTTAGCTAGCGCTAACTTAATAGTGTTAATCACAGATCGTGTTTTTGTTTGTTTTTTACAAAAAAAAAGAATGAATATAATAACTTTGAACCTTGAATTTTATTTCAAGGTTAAATATATAAACTTCCTGCTTTTAAAGCTGAAGTTTGGACTTGTTTTGGTTTTAAAACAAAGTTAAAATGTTAATCATTTAAACGCTGACTGATACTGGAAATCGCATGTTGCTCCAGGTTGTTTGAGATGTTAATGCACTTCTTGTTTAATTTGAATATAAGTTTTTGGTTCAATTCTGAGAAGCACTTTCCTACAAGAACTTTCATATTTGATGAGAGAAAGTATTTGCTCATTTTTTTGTTGTAAAAGCCAGATAAAGGCTTTTTAAAAAAGTATATATCGTTGGTACTACAGTATCGCAATTTATCCTATGTAGCCTCTGTATCGTATCGCCAGATTCTTGCCAATAGACCTAGTTTATTGACCTCGTATCGAGGCGTGTGTTGGTGACGTATGTGAAGGAAACGCAGCGGATCTTCCCATAACATCTTTTGGATTTAGTGTATTTTTGTGCGAGACTTGGCGACCGATCCTTTTGTACATATGGAGCCTGAAAGACAGAGATCCTCTTGTGCGTGGCAGCATTTTGTACGGAGCCCCAGACAAGACAAAATTAAATTCTGCCCACGAAATTATTAAAGTCGTTTTGGCAGTTTAACCCCTTTAGGTATTTAGCCCAGATAGCTCAGCTGCTAAAGTAGAAGTCAATGTACTAAAATCAGGGTGTTGTATGTTGAAATATTATTCGTATGTTATTTTTCTCCAGTGTGTGCGTTTGTTTAACGTTTCCATTTTTGTTGTTGTTGTTGTTGTTGTGGGGTTTGGGGTTTTTGCTTTTTGGTACTTTTGTGTTTTGGTTTATGAATCCTTTGCTTTTCTAGGCATTGTGTGTTTGTCTTGTGTGTATTTCCATCATAGTCAGATGTTACGAGATTTTTTTTTTTTTTTATGTTGAGTGAATAAGTTTTCAAATTCCACGATCTGTCAGTTCATTTTATGCTCCAATGTGTTTGTTTTTAAGTGGCTGTTGAGATTGCAGTTGACGTTTAATGTTGTGTTGTTTTCACACTTGATCTGATAATTATTATAATTAGAGAGTTATTAACTTAAGGGTCTCTGTGTTGTCCTGTTGTGTGTTTGTAGTTTGTAAAAATTTCTCAAAATTGAACATTCACGAGGATTTTAATGCTCTCTTGGCTTCAAATTCTTGAGAGGTGTTGAAACCCAAACGTTTTCACGGGTTTGGGTGTGAAGGTCATCGCCCCGACCTATTGAACGCCCAGCGAACCCACAGCAGGATAGAAAAACAGTGTAATCAGCAGACTTGTGGACCCTGACATGCTTTTCACACAACACCTCTCCCAACCGTGACCTGGTTGCTCGACCACGGGAGACAAAAGTGTCGACTAATACATTTCAAACAGTATTTATATTTTTGTATTTTGAGAATCTCCCATGTCGGTCCCGGTGCATTCAGGGACACGAGGTGACAGAATCAGTGTCTCCTCTGCAAATGTGTGTTTTATTCGTGTCGTCGTCTGCAAAGTGACGCCGCTGCTGTGCGCGACTGACAAAACATCCAGACGGTAAGTGAGAAACTAGGATTGTGTGTATGGTTCTGACCTCCCTCCCCGAGGCAGGGGGTACCAGATGCACTGGGTCTCACCACGGCTAAAAATACACGCACCACTGTAAACACAGAACACATTAACGGACACGCTTCACCGAACATCTTCATTATTCCACTCCGACGTTCCTTCTGTTTTCACCCTTATCTTGTTTCTTTTTTTTTTGCCTCATCATCGTGTTACTCATTCATTCCTCAGTGATTTTTTGGAACCATCAGTGACTGCGTCATATCTAGGTTGTGCGTTTATCAGTCTTTGACTATGACTGAAAGTACACACTGCGTTTACGAGACGGCCAGTCAACCCTGGGAACACTTGGGCGACGTTGTTGTTGTAATACGTGTTAAAAAGGGGGTTTAAATCTTGCTTTTAAATGTATCTTGTTTATTTCTCTTCATTTCGTTTTAATAGTTTTGTGCAGTCTGCTGGTTGACCAAAAAGGGGAACTTGATTTGTCCACCACAGTAGTACATGAAGCTTAAAGAGTTCAAAATTCAAATTTCAGAGACTGGGTTTTTCCCGCTACAAACAAACTTAAAATATCGACTTGTTTTAGTTTGTCGGAACAATTCCTAATGTTGAGGCTTTAATACAAGCTGGACGTTACAGACGAGTAGTATGGAGGTATTTGGATGTTTTTAAGTTTGTCTTTTTGGACGAAGATGAAGACGAAGACAACTGCAGTTGCTATACTAGCATGGACAAACAATTTTGTCTATAACTATGAAAATAACCAACCATTAGTCAACATGAGGGTGAGAAGAAAGCCAGAGGCTGGAATGTTGGATAAACTAACTAACTAAGTCATTGTTCACAGTTGTTTTGATCACAAACTTCAAATTTAAAACCAGCATTTTTAAAAACATCTCAAATCTTCACTAGCTTTTTCTAGTACTTGTGCATTCGAACTGGCCTTAGCGCTGGTGTTTCAAAATTAGCCACTTTTTTTCAATTTTGGTTCAAGAGGTGAAGTGGCTATCTGCAACGTTTATGGGGAAAAGAGGTGCTACTTCTACCGACCTCCATTTTGCCGAAAGCTATATTAGACAGCAGGGGAGACCGACAGGAAAATTTGATGGTGCTTCAATGTCTCGTCAAATTATTGCAACTTTTGAAACAAACTTTGAGAGACAAAAAGACAAGAAAATGTGACGTTTTTTTAAACTAAATCCGGGTAATACTGGGAAATAATTCCAATTAGATTTCTTTATTTATTTTTTTTATCATGACAAAAGTTCTTCTTTAAAACTTCACAGTTGTAGTAGAACACCATAAAGTAATCATTGCATTATTTAACAGTGAAGAAATAACAGTTCTACTTCATACATGCTTTGCCCTCAACCGGCTGACCCATAGCGATGGCTCGTTAGGATTCGTAGAGCCACAATAGTAACCTGGTGGGTTTTACTAACACTTAATACATATGAGCAGGACTTGTAAATGTATGGATTAAGAACAACTGTTTGTGAATTTAATAGTTTTAACATGTAGTCGCAGGAGATTGATTTTGCGCCAAAAAAAATGTTTTGAGTGTACTACAACCAAGACGCTCAAAACGGTGGCAGTAATCTTACTCCACAGTCGTCGATCCCACCCTGTGATGACGTAATCCCGCCCACGGCGTGTCGGGCTCAGTCGGGGCAGAGTCATGTTTCAAGTGTTTGTAAACAAGTCACACACCAGGTAATGTTCATATATGAGGCGCTCCGGATTATAAGGCGCAGTGTCGTTTTTCGAGAAATTTAAAGGCTTTTAAGTGCGCCTTATAGTGCGGAAAATACGGTATGTATTTTACACCCAATTAATGCTTAAAGAAACGCCAGCCTTCCGGCATGCTCCACAAGATGTCTTCATTTCGGAGGCATAGTTGTGTATTCTTGTGTATGTGATATGTATATTTAGTGGCGTTTTCTCTATATTTGGTTGCAAAGCAGCCTTAGACATGCCGTCTACAGTCTCTGTCGACATCTGTCCATCTTAAATCAAAGTAAACGTTGTTTTGAGATGCATAGTTTGGTGTTGCCAAGCTCTATCGTGGACAATCAGGTGCTTCACATCTGGGTCTTCACATCGTATCCTTGTGGAAAGATTCAGTGACCAACAAGATAGAAAAGGACTGCTAGGTGGAAAAACAAAACCGACCTAGAACTTTGAGCATCTTCAAGGTCGGTTGCTTCAGATTATTCGTAGTGTGAAAATAATGGTCTTTATTGTACGACTTTAAGGATGTAAAATTGTTGTAAAAGCTTCTCCGGAAACGTTTTATCCACACAGCGTGGAGTCCTATTTGGTGGGGAATTACCCGCGCAATGGTTTGTCAACGCGCCTTACAAGCCGGATTGCCTTGATCTGAGATATCAAATCCCATCACAACACTTCTCTGGAGGCAGACTAGATTATGTTCTGTATTTTCAGCTGTGGTTTGAGTGAATTCCACCATCTTAAAGCCTCTTCAGGGACCCACATATGCCTTCACCCTTCTCTATCCAAACAACTCTTGCAAAAAGTATAAACTGTTCGAACTAAACCAGTTTGTAATGATCTGAAAGGTCTTCTTACCGTCTTTATTTCATCATGATGACGAGACAAGTTGGTCAAAATAGATGGAGATAACTGAGCAAATGTTGAAGTGAAAGTGCGATTTGATGGGAAGGAGATGAAAGGGAAGACAAAGGGAGAGGCCAGAAGACAAGGAGGAACATGATCAGAAATGAAAATACATGAAAGACAATCAGTTAAAGCGGATTACATAACGCAGCAGGACGCCCAGCAGGTAGGAGCTACCTTGAACGTCGTCCTAATCACTTTTTCCGCCCCCTGCAGGCAGAAGAAAGGGCGTAACGGTAAAGACAGAGCAGGGGAGAGACGGGTTTGGCAGTGACCTGAAAGGAGATGTGAAGACGTGTGAAGATGAGACGGCAGGAGGATTCAAAAAGGAGATTGAAAATCACTCCGGATCACTCGTCTCTTCGGCCAGGCTACATGTCGTAATTCTCCTGTGAACTTGTTTTAGCAGCCGGAACAAAAAAAGAGCCACAAATAAAACTGACAGATTTATCAGATTAGATTTGAAACTTGAGGATGAATCTTAATGAGCGGAAATCTATTATCTTCTTGTTAATTCTGAGTCGTTCGTGGAATGTTCCACGTTTGGAGCCGGAATTGATGATGAAAATGCAAATTGCGTTATGACGCGTTACGGTTATTTTTAGAATCTACTTGAATCGAGTGACACACTGAGTTACATGGACAAATGAAAAAAGTATTTAATCAACAAATGTGATTAACTATTTTTGCTCCTCTCATAAGAACTATCTCTAGTTTCAGTAGTTTTGTAATCAAGACCAAGACTACGTGCAGTTTAAGACCCCTTATATGTATCAAAGAAAAAATTAAACTGAATTTATACTTTAATGCAACAGAAATATTTAGTTTAAGTATTTAATACTTTTCTTTTAACCCTGTTCTTTCTGTCCATCTTGACTGTTCTTGAACCGAAATTCTGCCCAATCCAGGATCTGAAAAAAGGGGTCTTGAGACCAAGATCAATCTTGATAACTACAACACAACTTTCATGACTCACTCACATGTTTCAAATGTTAAAATCTTCCTCTCCAAGAAGCAGTAAGTCCCTCATCATGACCAAGTTTTGAACTTATTACTTTATAAAGTTTTCCCCCGTCTCAAATGCTGGCAAACGAGAGGTTACGAGAACGGAGTCCATTACGACATAATAATGGTTTCACTCCTCCTCCAACCAGTAATCACACCCCGCTTTGTTTATACAATGAGTCCATGGGAGGTGGAGAGTTCTGAGATTGATGACACACAGTGACAAACCAGGAGACTGGGTGTGGTTTCAGGGAACAAGATGTCATCGCCAGAAAAATAAAAGGGTTTTCAGCGGGCCGGGCTTAAGATCATTTCAAGTAAATATTCAAATGAAAAGATTTTAGTACAAATAGACACATGGTGATGATAAAATAGAGTCAATTTAAGTGAGTGAGTTGCACATAAAAAGTTAGGCGTGGATTGGATCGGACAAATAACCGTGTCCGTTCTTATTGTGCACTTTCAAGTGGAGCGCAATTATGGCTTGATCAAGGAAGAACTGGAGAAACTGTGGGGAGGACAACAAGGTGCACGATGTTGCAACGTTGTAGTTACAACCTACATTTCCCCACTGTGGGAAAAATTGAAATAAATATCTTGTTCTATCTCAAAGCAGGTCATCTAGGATGCACTAGCAATTGTTGGTACATTAGAAACCTTCAGTATTGTTAAGTTCTGTGTCATGTTTTTGTTTGTTTGAATTGTGTTTCGTTACATTTATCTTTCTTAAATTGTTTTGACTAAACAAAATGTTTATGTTTACGTCTATTTCCTGCTTGCAAGGGCCTTAAACAACCACTGGCACCGAACCCTTACAGTACACAAAGTTGACAACAGGGGTTTGAGATATCATGGATTACTGTAGCTGGCGACAAATCAAGGGTGGTGAAGAAGTGAGTGCAGGCGGGGTGGACAGGTGGGGAAGAATATGATGTCAGCGAAGCAGCGAGAGTGAGAGAAAAACATTTCATTTCCCCATACATTTTCTGATCACAACAATCCCAGCTGAGTAGAAACGTTTCCGATACATTTCAGCAAACAATCGTGACAGCAAAGAAGCAGGAATGAATTACAAAAAAAAACATATGCATGTACTCGTACAAAAATAAAAGCATTTGACAGTTAAAGTTTGAGAAAGTTTGTGTCGAGATACCAGGAGTCTGGGGGGATTTTGAGAGGGAAAAATCCGGGTTCCAGTGTTGTCCCACATAATGCCGACAAACCTGTCAAGCTTCAGAAAGTCGCGAGCGCACAGCAACACGGAAGCGTGAGCAGAAGGATGAGTTCAGGTGAGGGCAAATCCTTGAAATTCATGAGGTATTTCGGCTTCTAATGCAGGATGTGCGAGCGTGTGCAGGTTAATGTCTTCCAGAGCTCGCATCGGGTTATATTGCCGGAATAAATCCTTGTTGTTTTTTAATAGTCACGTCGAGAAATTTTGATTTTCGGTTTTCTCCATTGATTTAAACATCTATTTAAGGTTATATAGATGAACTGAATGTCCTTGAAGCTTCATGTGTTGAGTGAGTCATTCATTCAGTGGTGGCAGATATTGATGAGTAATTAAAACGGTCTCTGGTCCTTATTATGTGATGGAATGTTTACAGTAATGAAAATGGATGTACGATTTAATTTCTTCTATTTTTCCAACTTTGAATGAATCCTGACAAATGTCTTTAATTTTCTCCTCATTCCGTAGGAATTAAACATTACGAGTCATTGTAAAGTCGTTTATTACCTTCCGAAGCTAGCGTCCAGCTACATTGGAGAAGACAGAACTTCCTGTATTTTAATGCAAACTGTAAAGTTTAGATTCACAGGGACTCACTTAGATGTGTAGGATTCAATGACTTAACCATGTGATCGGCCTTATATGATCTCGGAACTCATGTCATAAAGACTCACTTACTATGAAGGTGTGTACAAGTCTTGCCTGCATTCATTCTAATATATTTAATATTCGATGAGCCACGAGTCATACCTAACCTAACAACGTCAAGTGAATCGAGTCAATGGTAAAAAAAAACTTTGTAGTTCGTGGATTAAGGAGATAATGTAGGTTTTCTTAATACAAATGACTTCCTGATTTCATTGGGATTCAACAATATCATGAGTCTAACCTACTTCCTGTTGTTGTCAGATGTGTGTGCTTTAATGCTATAATGAATCTGGCCTACTTCCTGTTTATTATAAAACGCATACCCATGAACCAACTTAAGTCTGCACGAAGCAGCAATTCCATGAGTTTTACCTACTTCCTGTTGTAGTCTCAGAGAACCATCAGATGTGTGGGCTTAAGTGATTGTTTTAAGTCTGGCCTACTTCCTGTTTAGTACATAGCGCAAACATCGAATTCAACCCAAGTTGGCAAGAAGCAGTAATTACAAAAGTAATATCTACTTCCTGTTGTAGTCTCATAGAACCCTCAGATGTGTCTGCTTTAGTGATATGATGAATCTGAACTACTTCCTGTCTAGCACCCAACTTAAACATCAGAACAAACTCCAGGCTGTACCAACAGTAATTCATTAAGTCTTAAATACTTCCTGTCTGCACGATGCAGCTATTGCATTAGCCTAGCCTACTTCCTGTTGTGTTTTCAGGGAATGGTTGGATGTATGCCTGTTGATGATTTCATGAATCTGGCCTACTTCCTGTCTAGTACATAACCAAAACATCCGAACCAACTTAAGTCTGCGAAAAGCAGCAAGTCCATGAGTCTTACCTACTTCCTGTTGTAATCTCAGAGAACCATCAGGTGTATGGGCGTATGTGATTTTTTTGAGTCTGGCCTACTTCCTGTTTAGTACAAAGCAGCAACTACACAAGTGTTACCTACTTCTTTTGTAGTCTCAGGGTTTTGTCAGATGTGTGTTTGCTTCAGTGAGTTCATGAATGGGACCTACTTCCTTTCTAGTACATAACACGACAGAACCTACTTACGTCTTCAAAAAGAATCAATTCCATGGGTCTTAGCTACTTCCTGTTTAGTACATACACACACAAATATCTCAGAGAACCGTCAGATGTGTGGGCTTAAGTGGATTTTTGAGTCTGGCCTACTTCCTGTTTAGTAAATACACACACAAATATCGTAACCAACTTAACTCTCTAAGACGCAGAGATTCCATGAGTATTACCTACTTTCTGTTATGGTCTCAGATCCAAACATTTCTGCTTCTATCATCAGCCCTATCATCAAGAGCAAATATAGCACCAGAGTAGAGGGTACGGCCATCTCCGCCCCTGACCATCCGTAAAGACTATCCCTCGACCATCCTTTACAAATCACCTACAACACCGTGTCATTTTCCAACCACCCTTTTTTCCTTTCTACTTCTCCAGTTCATTTTTTTGTTGAGTGTTTCTGAGTATCTCTTTTTGTATGTGTGTAATCTAATCTTAGTCTAGCTAAAGCGTCTTTGTATACTATGAAAAGCGCTATAGAAAACATGTGTATTATTATGTATTGGCCTATTTCCTGCTTGGTAAGGCTTGTACAAGTGAGCATGTCTTGCTCGTTCAAAAATATGTGAGAGATTCAGTTATTTGATGAGCCATGAGTCATACCTAACCTAACTACATCTAGTAACTCAAGCCATTGTTAACAAGCTTTGTGGTTTGTGTATTGTATTTGTTAGAGAATGTAGGTTTTACAAATACAATGATTCCTTAGGATTTAAGGATTTGAATCTAACCTACTTCCTGTTGTGCTCTCAGAGAAAATTCAAATTTATTTTAATGTTATAATACATCTGTCCCACTTCCTGATGAGCAGATAATGCAAACATCTACTTCCTGTTCTACTTCCTGTCTAGTATATCATCCAAACATCAGATTTAACTCAAGGGACCACTTCCTGTGTAGTAGATAATGCAAACATCTACTTCCTGTTCTACTTCCTGTCTAGTATTATATCCAAACATCAGAATCAACTCAAGGGACCACTTTCTGTGTAGTAGATAATGCAAAAATCTACTTCCTGTTCTACTTCCTGTCTAGTATTATATCCAATCATCAGAATCAACTCAAGGGACCACTTCCTGTGTAGTAGATAATGCAAACATCTACTTCCTGTTCTACTTCCTGTCTAGTATTATATCCAAACATCAGAATCAACTCAAGGGACCACTTTCTGTGTAGTAGATAATGCAAAAATCTACTTCCTGTTCTACTTCCTGTCTAGTATTATATCCAAACATCAGAATCAACTCAAGGGACCACTTCCTGTGTAGTAGATAATGCAAACATCTACTTCCTGTTCTACTTCCTGTCTAGTATATCATCCAAACATCAGATTTAACTCAAGGGACCACTTCCTGTGTAGTAGATAATGCAAACATCTACTTCCTGTTCTACTTCCTGTCTAGTATTATATCCAAACATCAGAATCAACTCAAGGGACCACTTCCTGTGTAGTAGATAATGCAAAAATCTACATCCTGTTCTACTTCCTGTCTAGTATTTCATCCAAACATCAGATTTAACTCAAGGGACCACTTCCTGTGTAGTAGATAATGCAAAAATCTACATCCTGTTCTACTTCCTGTCTAGTATTTCATCCAAACATCAGAATCAACTCAAGGGACCACTTCCTGTGTAGTAGATAATGCCAACATCTACTTCCTGTTCTACTTCCTGTCAAGCATATCATCCAAACATCAGATTCAACTCAAGGGACCACTTCCTGTGAAGCAACTCCTTGTGTTGAAGTCACAAAACTGCCAAAAGTTTGGGCGATTTCATAAATTTAATCTACTTCTTGTCAAGCAATTTACTTCAGTTTACTTGTATGTTAGATCCTGACTTTCCTACACATACAGGGACTCACTCAATTGTGTGCATGAGCTCCTTGAATACAATTCAAAACCTGCTTCCTTTTCATCCAGGTAAATAGATAAATTAATAAACGGCAATAAAAGAAGAGATGATTCCCTCTCTCGCACTCTACCAGCATCTTTGATTCAAAATATAATGTTCTACATCTTGCACAGGTGAATAATTTGTCACGCAGTCCACCATAAGTAAAGAGGACAGTGACCCGAGTACCATCAGATACATTTAATTTCCGGTCACACTCTCGCTGCTCTTTAGCATCTCGTAATTGTTCATGCGTTTTGGGTCCATGCGAGGTTTCGGGGCTCGAGCCCCTTCACATCATTTTAAAAGCAAATAAAAAATCACATTTTCACACTTGTGTTTCACTGCCAGTCTCATTCAGCGCTGCAGCAAATTCCCATTTCCTGCTCATTGATATGAAGCCAGCAGCTCTTCAAACTGTCACATAATCTATGCCGAGGCATGAAGCGAGGCAGTAAATGGTCACACATGAGCATTAAAGCGTGCGCCGCGACGGGCAGAATAGAAACAGCTGGAACAACTGTCGCCGGCTGGCGGACGGGACGTGACCTATATTTCCTCCTTCCGAAGGTGGGACTCGAACCCTCGTCCGCACCGGACAAATGATGTCGTCTGAAAGTGAAGGATGATGGGAGACTTACTGAGAGGTTTTCACCTGAGACGCAGCTAAAATGTCCTCAGCGGGCGTGTTGAGGCGCCGTCTACAGGCCACATGGGGCCAAACGAGTAAAGCTTCCCCAAGGCAACGAATGAGAAAACACACAAGTCTTCCATAAAGTCCTCCAGACAGTGAACGCAACACCACATGCATAATTCAAGACATTGTTAGAGAAAGAAGTCACAAAAACAAACGTGTCCTTTTCTGCAGCTTTTTCAGTTTCCCTTCGTTCTTTTGTTCGTGATGTTTGGAGATTGTAACTTCCACGAACATGTTTGTTGCATACGTTTGAAGATTTTATGTTTGTGATGTGTTTCTTACTTGTGTGTTTGGTTTTAATACATGTGTGTGTGAGAGGTTTCATACGTGTGTGTGAGAGGTTTCATACGTGTGTGTGAGAGGTTTCATACGTGTGTGTGAGAGGTTTCATACGTGTGTGTGAGAGGTTTCATACGTGTGTGTGAGAGGTTTCATATATGTGCATGAGAGGTTTAATACGTGTGAGAGGTTTCATACGTGTGTGTGTGAGAGGTTCCATACGTGTGTGTGTGAGGTTTCATACGTGTGTGTGAGAGGTTTCATACGTGTGTGTGAGAGGTTTCATACGTGTGTGTGAGAGGTTTCATACGTGTGTGTGAGGTTTCATACGTGTGTGTGAGAGGTTTCATATATGTGCATGAGAGGTCTAATACGTGTGAGAGGTTTCAACCGGTGTGTGTGAGGACTCCGGACTCCGGACTCACACGTGGATCTGCCTGGTTTCAGCACCGTCAGAGCGGACAGAGACGCGCGCGCGTGTGGGAAGCGCAGAGGAGGAGGTCTGATCATGTACGTGAATAAACGCTAGTGTAGTCCGGGACACGTTACTGTAAAGAAAGTCTCTTGTTGTCAAGATTTAGAACTGTTGGCTGTCAGCATGCGTCCATATTATCTACCGCGTGAGTTCAGTCACGTGATCGCGCTGTGTGTCTACATTCCTCCGAGCGCTGCGGCTGCATCTGCCTGTGAGAAGATCCACACAATGACAGCTCGACTTCAGAATCAACATCCTGACGCGTTTATCATCATCTCTGGAGACTTTAATCATGCCAACCTGGACTCTACTCTGCCTACTTTCCATCAGGCCGTGGATTGTCCCACCAGGAATAACAGGACAATTGACCTTCTTTATTCCAACTTGAAGGACGCCTACAGAGCCAAACCTCTTCCTCCACTTGGAAGGTCCGATCACAACCTGGTCCACCTTCAGTCACAGTACACTCCTCTGGTGCAGAGACAGACTGTGACCACTAAGACAATCAGAAAGTGGACACCAGCTGTGGAGGACGCCATCAGAGACTGCTTTGAAACAACAGACTGGGATGTGCTGCTGAGGTCTCATGGTGAGGACATCGAGGGACAGACACACTGTCTAACAGATTATTTAAATTTCTGCTTGGACGTTGTCGCCCCTACTAAGACTGTCCGCTGTTACCCTAATAATAAACCGTGGGTAACAAAGGAGGTCAAAGATGTCCTTGACAGGAAGAAAGTGGCTTTCAGGAGCAGAGACAGGGACGCCATGAGGTCAGCTCAGCAGGAGGTGAAGCGATGCTTGAAGGAGGCAAAGGACACCTACAGGAGGAGGTTGGAGGAGAAGCTGAGCCGAGAAGAAATAAGAGAGGTCTGGGATGGTGTTAAAACCATCACTGGACACAAGACCAAGGCCTCTCTGACTGCAGTGGACACGGTGGATGAGGCAAATGGACTGAACAACTTTTTCAACAGGTTTGAGCAGGTCACCTCACCCTCACTGCTGCCCGCCTCAGGACCTGCCCCACCTTCTTGTGCCCCCCCCAGCTCCACAGAACCACTTCCCAGCTTCACCTCACTCCAGGTACAGGATGTACTTCGGAGGATTCGTCCAGGGAAGGCTGCTGGTCCTGATAAGGTGTCTGCTCGACTGCTAAAGACCTGCGCTGCTGAACTAGCTGAGCCACTCCAGCATGTCTTCAACCTCAGTCTACGGCTGGGGAAAGTACCAACTCTGTGGAAGACTTCCTAAAAAGATCCGACCGAGTGTGCTGAACGATTACAGACCGGTGGCACTGACTTCGCAGCTGATGAAGACACTGGAGCGGCTGGTCCTCAAACATCTCACGCCACAAGTCCAGCACGCGCAAGACCCCCTGCAGTTTGCCTACCAGCCAGCAGTTGGTGTGGAAGATGCCATCCTTCACCTCCTGCATCGGACCTACTCCCACTTGGATAAAGGAAGCGGTTCAGTGAGAATCCTGTTCCTGGACTTTTCTAGTGCCTTCAACACTATCCAACCCACTCTGCTGCAGGACAAACTGACTAAGATGCATGTGGACCCTGGTCTGGTCTCCTGGATTACGGACTATCTTACTGATCGACCACAGTATGTCAGGCTGAAGGACATCAAGTCTGACACTATGGTGTGCAGTACAGGAGCACCTCAGGGGACAGTACTGGCCCCTCTCCTCTTCACCATCTACACTTCAGACTTCTGCTACAACTCAGAGCTGAGTCTCGTCCAGAAATATGCTGACGACACTGCCATTGTTGGATGCATCAGGGACAACAGCGAAGACGAGTACAGGAGTCTGATACGTGACTTTGTGGACTGGAGTGAGAGGAACCACTTGCAGCTGAACACCTCAAAAACCAAGGAGCTGGTCTTGGATTTCGGGAGGTCCAGGACAAAGCCACGTCCAGTGTCCATCAGAGGCGACGAGGTGGAGATAGTGGACAACTATAAGTACCTCGGTGTGTGGATGGACAGTAAACTGGACTGGTCCTGCAACACAGACCATGTGTATAAGAAGGTTCAGAGTAGACTGTACTTTCTGAGGAGGCTTCGATCATTTAACATCTGCAAGAAGCTCCTCTGCATGTTCTACCAGTCTGTGGTGGCCAGTGTCCTGTTCTATGCTGTGGTGTGTTGGGGTGGAAATGTGTCCAAGAGGAGTGTCAACAGGTTGGACAGGTTGATCAGGAGGGCTGGTTCTGTGGTTGGAATGAAGCTGGACTCACTGGTGACAGTTGCTGAGAGGAGATCATTGAACAAACTACTGTCCATCATGGATGATGACAGTCATCCTCTGAACACTGTCATCAGTGAGCAGAGAAGCAGAATGAGTGCACGAATGCTCCTACCCAGGTGCAAAACAAATAGACTCAGGGACTCATTCATCCCTCGGGCAATTAAATTGTACAATTCTGGGTTCGGGGGCAGGAGTGGAGTGAAAGTATCTGGATGTTCTGTTCCATGTTAGTCTTTGTATCTTTGTCTTTGTTGTTTTTCTTTCCTTGACCTATGGTCTTTGTCTTTGTCTTTAGACTTAGATTGTGTCATCTTGTTCTTCCTCTTTATGTTCTTCTTATTTTATTTTTTATGTATTATTTTTTATTGTTTATGAAAAATTGCTGGCTATTGGTAAAAAACAATTTCCCAAAGGAGACCTCCTGAGGGATCAATAAAGTTTTACCTTACCTTACCTTACCTTGAGAGGCTCCATACGTGTGTGTGAGAGGTTTCATACGTGTGTGTGAGAGGTTTCATACGTGTGTGTGTGTGAGGCTCCATACGTGTGTGTGAGAGGTTTCATACGTGTGTGTGAGAGGTTTCATACGTGTGTGTGAGAGGTTTCATACGTGTGTGTGAGAGATTTCATATATGTGCATGAGAGGTTTAATACGTGTGAGAGGTTTCATACGTGTGTGTGTGAGAGGTTCCATACGTGTGTGTGTGAGGTTTCATACGTGTGTGTGAGAGGTTTCATACGTGTGTGTGAGAGGTTTCATATGTGTGCATGAGAGGTTTAATACGTGTGAGAGGTTTCATACGCGTGTGTGTGAGAGGTTCCATACGTGTGTGTGAGGTTTTCATACGTGATCGTGAGAGGTTTCATACGTGTGTGTGAAAGGTTTCATATGTGTGTGTGAAAGGTTTTAAATGTGTTAGTGCGAGAGGTTTCATACGTGTGTGAGAGGTTTCATACGTGTGTGTGTGTGTGAGGTTTTCAGACCTGTGTGTGTGAGGTTTTCATACGTGAGCGTGAGAGGTTTCATACGTGTGCGTGAGAGGTTTAATATGTGTGTGTGAGAGGTTTAATACGTGTGTGAGAGGTTTCATACGTGTGTGTGAGAGGTTCCATACGTGTGTGTGTGTGAGAGGTTTTAAATGTGTTAGTGCGAGAGGTTTCATACGTGTGTGAGAGGTTTCATACGTGTGTGTGTGTGTGAGGTTTTCATACGTGTGTGTGAGGTTTTCATACGTGTTTGTGTGAGAGGTTTTAAATGTGTTAGTGCGAGAAGTTTCATACGTGTGTGTTAGGGTTTCATACATGTGTTTAAGAGGTTTCATATTACCAATGTGTGCGTGAGAGTGAGCAACAGGTTTAATCTGTTGGTGTTTCAATGTTTTTTGTGCTTAAAAACTCTAGTGTGTGTGTGAGAGGTCTCATACGTGTGTGTGCGAGAAAGTGTGCAGGTTTTCCCCCTGCTCAAGAGCTTCCACATGTGTGTGTGTGTGTGTGTGTGTGTGTGTGTGCAGACAATTGTGTACATGTGAGACACAGAGAGAAACTCTCTTATGTTCAGTAGTGTGTGGTTAATATGTTTGTGTACGTGTGTGGTTCACCGGGTATGACCTTGCACACACACACACACACACTCACACACAAACACACGTGTCTCACTTTAACAAACGGTCTTTGATGGATTACAGCCTCTCCTTTGTACACAACACACACACACACACACGAAAGTGAGACACACACATTAAGACACAATAACCTGATAAAGCGTCGCACACTAACTTTAAAAAAGTGATTCATAGACGACTCGAAAGGTGCGACGCCAACACGACTCTGATGTTTTTGCTAAATTAGATTTTTTTTTTCCCCCGACAACATGTTTATATTCATTTCAGCAGCAAATATTTAAACACCGAAATATAAAAATGGAAATATGGAAAAGGAATTACTGCCGGAGGGGCTCGACTGAGAATGTAGGACATGCCGGGGATGTGTGTGTGTGTGTGTGTGAGGAATGGGGGGAGTGAGGGAGGGAGTGGGGGGGGAGAAAGAGGGAGGAATGATTCATTGACACAGTGACAGTTTAGAGAGCACGTTCATTTACAAACCAGTAGCCTGTCAGACTCGGTGTCAGGGAGCTCGTAATGTGATTGGAACGCACACCAGTCTCAAAGGTTCCACATTTGTTTGTCTATTACAGAACACTTACATGTGTGTGTGCGTGAGTGTGTGTGTGTGTGTGCGTGAGTGTGTGTGTGTGTGTGAGATTGTGTGTCGGAGTGAAAGTAAATCTGTCTCCTCGCTGCCCCGCAGCCTGTGGAGATGAAAAAGATTTAATACCTGCGCCAAGGTGAAGCCAGACAGTGCTGTCTGTCTCACACACACACACACACACACACACAGACACACACAGACTCACACACATGGGTTCGACTCCAGCTGTGGCCAAAAAAAGTACGACTGTTCGCACAGAGAAGCAGGTGAGGTCGGATAAACACGAGTCACTCGGCATTAAATATCCTCCGTAACAAGATCACGACTCAGCAGTTTCCACAACAGGGGGAGGATCGGGGGGGCCGCGGCGACGCATCGTCGTGGAGACGGAAGGTCGTCGTCACGAGATTGGAAAACCTTGTTCCAGTCGCGTCGCATCACGGTTTGTTTTTTTGGAGAGAATCTGGGCGGCTTGGAAAGAGCAGGAGGTGATGAATTATTGACTGTTACAGCAGGGAAAAGTTTGAGGAAAATGTTGCCTTTGTGGCAAAGATGAGAGGAAGGAACGTGAAAATAAGAGTTATCTTGAAATTATATTAAAACGCAGACATTTTTATATTTTACATATTTTAGTCTAGAACATAATATTTTTGTAAAATAATAATTATTTCATGAAATATACATACAAAGTATAAAATATATATAAACACATGTTTATTTAGAGTAGCTAGTAGTTAAAAACAAAGAAAAAATCTATTTTATCTAAGACATGACAAAAAAAGGCAAAAATAAAATATATAAAAATATCACTTTTCAGATGACCAGCTACTCGGGGCAAAGGGCAGAGGACTTCTTTGACTTGCCAACAGTTCATTACAGGGAAAATACAGAAACTTCATTTTAAAATCTTATTAAAGTGATTAATTTAGAGATTTCCTCCCACAAGTGTCCCGAAGAAAACCTTCACAGGCGAAGACGGAACTTAAAAAACTCAAGGCTGAGATAAAGCGATTGGAAATTCAACGGCAAACTTTTGTTTTTGGCCTTGCTGGTTATTTCTCCTGATGATAAGGTTCCAGGGTTGAGTCAGTACTTGGGTGACTTAGGTCAGTCTGTCAAACTGAGCCTGAGAAACCTGGGTGTTGTATTTGATAAAGACATGTCTCTTGTTCAACACTGCAGAAAACTGACCAGAAACTGTTTCCTTCAACTGAGAAAAATCTCTTAACTTAGGAAAATGTTGTCGGAACATGATCTGGAGCTTATAATCCATGTGTTTGTTTCTTCTCGTCTGGACTATTGTAACAGTTTGTTTTCATGTCTTAACAAGAAGGATCTGTCTCGTCTGCAGTTGATTCAGAACTCTGCAGCGAGAATTCTGACCCGCTCTAGTAGAAGAACTCGCATTTCCCTGATTAAAACTCTTCACTAGCTGACAGTTCCTTTCAGGATCAACTTTAAAATTCTGGTTCTTACTTTGAGATCTATTCATGGTCAGACCTTCCATCACTGATCTGATCCAGCCTTACACCCCAGCTCTGGCTCTGAGGTCTGTGGATCAGAATCTACTGATGGTTCCTGAACACGGTTCAGGACCAGAGGAGAGAAATCCTTCCAGGCTGTTGCTCCTAAGCTTTGGAACCATCTTCGTCTCCCTCTGTGTTTGATGATCTACTGACTCCTTCAAGAAACATCGTAAGACACTTTTTTTCGTGCAGGATTTTCCTTAATTCTCTGAGACTCCTGTGTTCCTCTCGGTGTTGTCTTGACCTTTTAAGTATATATTTTATTGTGTATTGTTTTGTTTAAGTGCTTTGTGACCCTGGTCTAGAAAAGCGCTCTGCAAATATTACTTACTTACTTAATTGAGGAGAGATTGTGTCTCACAAACATCCTCTTAAACGCTGAAATAACTCCCGAACAGCCGATAAAAGAAAGAGGAAGCGAGGGAACGACTGGACTTTTTTTTGTCTTTTCTTCCGTAACCTGCCAGAACAGATTAACACACTTTACTTTTCTTCGCCGTCAAACCCGCTTGTATTTCTCCTTCTTTCATCTTTAATTCCTTCGTTTTGTTTCGTGGTCCCTCCAACACGGTTCCCTCTCTTTCTTCTCCTCCTCCTCCTCCACACTTTTCAAACATTTGCATACATATAGTGTTTTTTTTTAACTGATAGACCAACTCACCTGTTCAGGTGTGTGTGTGTGTTGGCGAGTGATGGATTAGCTCCGACACCCGGATGTCATCTTTTAACCGCAATTAGAGAACCTCTCTGACAGATTTGCAGTCGACACACACACACACACACACACACACACACACACACATGAGAGTGACACATGAACAGACACCGTTTTCCAAACACACACTTGGATGTGATGTATTGCCGTCATTACCGACGTCCCTCCCCTGACAGCTGTTCCCGCCGTGGAGTCGCACAACACGGCGTGAACACCAACAACCCTGCAGGACCCGGAGACACGTTCATCAGCGATGGAGGTCGACACGAAAAACTCGTGTCGAAGTTTTCCAGCAGATGAATCTTATCGAGGAGTCTCTCCCACACACAAAAAAAAAGTGTAATATTGTTTAAGCGCCCTCTTCAGGTCAGTCATGAGATCCTGCTGAACTGGAATAGTTGAAGTATATATCTGGGTTTTGGTTCACGAGTGAGGGAAGAACGGAGCGAGGGATCGACAGTTATTATGGTCGATATACGCCTCTATCTATCTTCAGGCGAGTAGTGACTACGACTGTAGAATCGGCGAGAATCTGGCGATTACGATACGACTTTTGTGGTGATGGTCTGATGAAGCTTCATGAAGCAGTGTCTTTGTTTTCCACTAGATGGCAGTCTCTGTGCTATTTTCCTTTGTTTTGAACAACTGATCTAATGAAACATCATGTCATTTTTAAACTGATGGCGCCACCTACTGACTTCTGAACAACATGACACTGTTTCATGAAGCTTCATCAACACATCGCTATAGTATTGTCGAGTACTTGACTCTGGTGTTGCAGAATTTTACAGACAACATGACTCTTGACAAAGTCGTAACTGCTTTCATTTGTTTTGAAACCAAAATATGTTCAAACATCAGCTTTAAAAGCTGTTCGAGTCGACTGTATCCTCTCGTCCTCAGTCGTCTCTGGGATTTTGCGAGATTTTAATGTTGATTTAGCTGCGGAGGATGTAATGACTGCTGTCATCTAGCAGCCGGAAGTTTAACTGCAACACAAAAATGAACAAAAGGCCTAAATATTTAAATGTTAATCGTAAAAAAAATATTATTATTTAATTTTTCGCACAGATTATCAACTAACAACCCTAAAATGCTAACACATAAAATATGTTTTTCAAACCAAAGTATATATATATATATATATAATTTGGCTTGAAAAACATATTTTATTTATAGTTTATTGATTAACAATTAACCACAGGGTTCGAGGATCTCTCTCAGAACTAGGGTGAGGAGCGTGAATGACCGGTGAGGCTCAGTTTATAGATTTTTGCTCCTCAGTGTCGATAAGAGTCAGATGAGATGCCTTCATGAAACGCAAGGAGAACGAATTTGTGCGTAAAAACGTGAGCAGCAGGAAAAGTACGAGACTTTTTTAATTGATCTTTTACTAACAAAATCAACACCTGCTACTGAAAAGTCACGAATGCACTTAAATGAAGCACATTTTATTTTTTGTTATTGCTCTGTTGTGTTAAACAAAATATGCAGATCCTTTAAAAAAGTGATATGAATATCAAACATTTTTAAGTATAACATGTTTTGTTGAACTAGTTGACATTTAGCAGTTTAATGTTTAAGAATTAAATGACTAAACTCAATATATTTATTTTACATTATTTGTACACGATGAATTCTAGTAAAATAATTAATCAAAATATAATAATATAGGCTGATAAGAATGAAACGATAAAATATTTGCGTAAAAAATCATCAGAAAAAACAGAATAAACTAGAATCTTTTCTAAAACCCCATTCCACCAAAAGATTATTTTCATCCCAACTTAAGAAAAGTTACCGCTTGTTCTCAGTTTAAGGTTAATGAATCAAGAGTAGGTTTTCATTAGACTTTTATCTTTACATTTAATAACATTACTAATGTCTCTACACTGGACTAGTACCAGTGAGGAAGTTTATGGACGATGTTGGGAGAGGAAAGTCTTTAACAAGATGATGAAAACAAATCAGATAAATATTCATTTTCCAGTTTAGATTGATGTTTTTTTTCCCCAAACAGATTTGTTTTGAACCAGAAGCACTTGGTTTCGCTCCATGTGGTGGTTTAAATGTTTATCCAAAAGTTCAAAAACGTCCATAAATACAAGAATTACTCCGACAAAGAACTGTCATTAGAACCTTTGGCTTGTAAACATTCCATTCAAATCTGGATCCTGAGTCGCCAACGTTTTAATCACGACTTGTGACTTTTACCTCACATGCGATTACATGTAATAACCCATTTTGGGATTTGCAACCCAACAATGTTCTCCTCGTCCGACCCGGTAATCGTCGGGAAAATGTCTCTCAAATGTGGGTCATTGGCCGCGGTAATGACTCGGACGATTTAGAGCCGACGCAGCTTGAATCTGACTCTTCTCCGCCAGCGTTAAATCTGACAGTTTAGCTGATTATTTTTATTCTATTGATTCCAACCGCTGTGTTTAAATGCTTTCACTGAGGGAAGAAGAAAAGAGGAGAGAGAGAGAGAGAGTAAGAGCCTCGCTTTCACCCTGCTAAACATCAAGTATTGAACACGTTTTCTTTTTTTTATTACGTTTATCTTCTCACATTCTTCTGATCCTGAATAATATATAATTTTCTGCAAAATGTAACGACGAGAAAATGAGCTGAAATGTGTCTACACGACGCTGTCCATGGTGCTGAAGTGAAAACTCGATGAGTCTCAAAAGCAAATTATCTAATAGTTATCTTATAATTACTGTTGTTTTCTTTCTGGAGTTGCTGAAGAAGTCCTTTGCTCACATTCTTGCCATATTTATCATCAATGAAATAGATATCGTGTTATTGTAAAAAATAGTAGACAAAATATTAAGTGTAATGGGTGACATATTTTTTTTTTCGATACTGTATCGACATTCGTCAGCACTGCCTGAATTTTATTTTCCCCAAAAACATTTGGCTTCCTATTTTATTGTTTTGTGTGGATCCTTAAGGGTTTACAGTTCAATGAAGTGTTTTTTGAATAAAATATTTCGATTATTTTTCAATTATTATTGCTATTATTTTCAATAAAATGCAGATATTCAAGGCATTTATTAATGTTTGTGTTACAATTCAACTTTCGGCCACTAGAGGCAGCTACTTACTTTCCTGGTTCCTACTTTCTTATCTGTTCAGTTGTTTAGAGACGAGAAGATCAACATCACAGACGCTATAGAAGAGGCTTCGTGACGCTGTCCATGGTGCTGAAAACTCAAGCGACGCGTCTCAAAAGCGAATTATCTGAACAGTAAAGTCATGAAAAAAAATGCTTCATGTGGAGGTTCCAAGACTAACTCTTCCATCTTCATCATCATCATTAAAATTCTATCTATCTATCCTCCATTTTCACATGTGACTTTCTGATGAAGCTCTTATTCCACCTCTTATTTTCTTGTCACTCCCAATAACATCAAATCAAATCCTTTTAGCCATATTTCCTGTTATTTTTTATAGTTCAAACAAAGATGATATAATTATGAATCAAGCCTATACATTTTTTTATTTTCTGTGATATCAAATTATGGCATAAAATCCCAAAAGCTACTTAAGTTAATATTTTTTAATAGAAACAGTTATAGTTTAAATAACAATTTAGATCAGAAAAGTGTAAAACATAATAACCAACACATCTTTGATTTTAGAGAATAAAAAATATTAGGTAATTTAAAATATAGAATGGTAAAACAAAAATATATACAGTACATATTTAAATTAAATTAATTAATTGGCCGTTTTTTGTCATAAAGTTCACATCTAACTGAACACAAGGATGGCATTGAACTACACATTTTCAATTAAACATTTTCCATATTCAAGGGGGGGTAGATCGTTCTTCAAAACATTAAAGCGACAATTGGTTGATGTATTAACTTTTCCTTGGGTAGAAGTTCATACGAAGAGACTTCAGTGATAATAATTGTCGAATTAACACAACTGTACGTTCCATGTGTGGTTGAAACTTTTCTCTTCTGTCTTCGAGTGTTTAATCGTTGAAACACAAGCGAGATATGAAGAAGTTAATGACCTACCATGATGCAACACCATCTATTCTTAAGCATCTAAACTCGCCCTGAACAGGTTAAACCTAATCTATGCCCAACTGGGAACCAGAGTTCACGTCTCTGGACGCGACTGATGATGGATCTTTCAGGAAAGCAATTAATCTTCACTCGCGGTTATCGCCAGGCAGTGGATGAACCAGACGGCTCCCATGTGACCACATCTGAATGCAGGAGGCTTTTTTGAAAAAACACTCGCTCAACGATCTGATATAATTTTTTATTTTGCTTGCGAGTTGAGATCAGTAAAACTCTGGGAAAGGAAATACTTTTGAGCCTTAACTCTGCGGTGGGCCGGAGTCTATCTATCTATCTATCTATCTATCTATCTATCTATCTATCTATCTATCTATCTATCTATCTATCTATCTATCTATCTATCTATCTATCTATCTATCTATCCATCTATCAAGTGCTCATGATTCGGGATCATATCATTTTTAACCCTAAATAATCAGCGTCTACGTCGAGGCAGCAGTTCTGTCTATTCAGTCCACATCAGCTGTGATGCGTTCATGGTCCTGACGTGCATATTTTTCTTTTTCAAAGTCGACCGCAAAGCCTGTACACGAACGTAACATCATCAACTTTGACATTAAACTTGTTTAAAAGATTACAAGGACGAACCCTTTGATACTTTGTCAAACGTGTCGACCACATTCCGCCCTAGTTTCTCTTTGTTTCGACGACGTAAACGGTCGGTTGTGCGTTTTTTTCGCGTTAGATTTAGACTTGTTTAAAAAATGTTTCGATCGTAAGTTTCTGCCTGAGAGGCTCTGGAGAAATCGACCTACTGAAGATGAGCAGACACCAGACTGAACACGTGCTGTGTCTCAAATCACATACTAGCGTACTCAAAGTTAGTATTTTTAGTGCGTTAGTGCGTCTCAATTCTTAGTATGTGAAATTTAGTGCGCCATGCACACTAAATTGGCGTACTAACACACCCACAAAACTGAGTTCGATGGACACTAACCACCCTAAACAGCCGCCATCTTAATGACACTTTAAACGGAAGTTACGTCATATATAAATGCATATATATTCATATACTTACAGGTGCATTTTCAGCAGCAGTAGGAGGATAAACACGTCTACGTTGCTGATACCAGCTTAAATATCTCGCGATTATTTAGATTCTCATATTGTTTCTTTATTTCTTTTTCCAAACTTGCAATAAGTGCTGCCAGCAGGTGTCGATAGCGTTCAAACAGCTGGTTGAAACATCGTTAAATAGAAGTAGAAGAAGAAGCTGTCTTGTGATTTCCTGTTAGTGTGTAGCAGCAGAGTTTGATTTGAGACGTACTATCCGTGGAGAATTTGCGTAATAGTTAGTACGTACACTAAACTGATGCATACTAACTTCTAGTATACTAAGAGTAGTATGCGATTTGAGACACAGCAACGGTCTCAGTAGACATACATCAATGAAAAAATACACAACAATCAATTCACGTTTTTCACAAAATATGAACTAGTTCATACAACATTGGATGAAGAAGACGCTTGGTCAACTCAGAGTCGACCAAAACTCAATGGAAAGGCAATTAAAAGTGGGTTAAGAGTGTCAAGAACCCTTAAGAGAAATGTAGTTTCCTGGGGAACATCTTTTTGGACGGACTAAACTGGATCCTACTCGAAGACTTCCTCTTGTAACTCCTGGTGAAATGAGCATCAAAAGGTTCTGTTGACCTAATGAAGGTAGAAACCAGTTTAACATCGCTGACATCACATCCAGAGAAAGACTCATAATGACTAGTGAGCCGTGATACTCGGAGGGTCGAGGGCATCCCAGACGTCGCCCCCTTTTTCTCCGCCCCGGAGGAAACAGTTATGAAATTAATCAATTCCTACACAGAGCGTCTGCGAGTCGGGCTTTAATTACCTCTCTCAGGAACATCAGATGGCAAACAGCTCTTAAACAGCCAACTGGGAGACGGACCGAGGAGCAGAAGGAACGACGGCACGACGAGGGGGGGGAAATAAAAGCAGGAATTAAGACGAATGAGGGGAAAAGGAACGCTGAAACGAAAGGAGACGGTTCTGAGGCGCATGTAGGACAGGAGGGAGGAAGAAGGAGTGCATATGGAGGGATGCTCGGCTCTGGCAACGTGAGGGAAGCGAACAGATGTCCAGCAGGAAAGAGGATCACAATGAAAGATCGACGCAGACACAAGCACTTGTTTACTTCAGATACTTTCACAGAGATAAACAAGTTTTATCAAGAGTTATTTAGAACAAATTCATTTAATTACACTTAAATTAATGGGTTTTTTTTTTTATTATGATTTTATTTTCTGTCACTACATTAGTTTTTATTATTAATCATATAGCAATATTCATGTATTTTTTTATTTTATTATATTGGTAAAATAATATGTTAGTATATTAAATATTTTTACTGAGTTGGTCCTATAAGGAATGTCCTATTTAACATTTTAAAAATATATATATATATATGTTCACTTAATTTATTTTATTAAATCTTATCCTTTTGATTAATTTATTTTTATTTTAGCGCGTTCATTTTATAATTTGTCACCATAAACAAAATCTGTTGTTTTTTATAATATTTTACAAAATATAAATAAAATCTATTGTTAAAAAAATTATAATTAAGAAATACATCAATTTTTATGGTCACTTATTTTGTTAAATATTTTTTATTTTAGCTCAATCATTTTATAATGTATCACCATTCTCTTTTTTTACAATTATTTACAAAATAAAAACATTTAATATAAAATAATTATTGAGAAATACTTTATTGTAAATGGCCACTTATTTTATTTAATTAAATCTTAAATCTAACATATTCTATGTATTTTAAAACTCACAACACACAAAAAACAAATCCTGGCCATAAAAGTTAGTTTATTAAAAAAACAAATAAACTAATAAATATAAATATATGTATGACCCACAACCATAATTTTAAGCATTCAATATAAATATATTTTGGATTTTTAATAATTAAAAACAATTCAAATATTTTATTGTTTTTTTTGTCATTTCAAATAAACATCTCTAAAATCCAAAACGTTATTTTAAAGTGGTTTATTTATCTAAATAAAATCAATAAAATACCAAAAAAAATCTTAATCTCATTAACTAAAGGGAACAAAGAAGCAACTGAGAGGTCAAAGGTCAAGTGTACATCTAAACTACAGTAGCTACAGAATGTGTTTCACATCAGAGAAGAACGAAGCAGCGACAGGAACCCCCATAAAGAAAAAGAAACCCCACAGATGACGTGGTTCGGCGACAGCTCCAGACAAGAGAAAACATCCACATTAGCAACCATTTAGGCGTCTGATGTCGGGGCGAGGAGGGCGAGGAGGGCGAGGAGGGCGAGGAGGGCGAGGAGGGCGAGGAGGGCGAGGAGGGCGAGGAGGGCGAGGAGGGCGAGGAGGGCGAGGAGGGCGAGGCCCGCCGGAGGAGAGATCAGAACTAGGAGCCGCGAGTCTCGTTCCCCCTGCTGAGCGCCACTTACGCTCTAATCCCTGAGAGGTGCGAGTGTGAGTGAGTTCAGGTCCGCGGCTATTATCATAGATGACATTTGAGCAGCAGGTTCTTTGAAGTGAAGGAGGGGCCGCCGTTCAAACCTGGAGGCCCCCCAGGAACAAACGCTCTCAAGACAGAGGGGGGTGAGAGTTTCAAGGAATAGGGGTCCGGGGGCTGTATTCATGTGGCCCCTAGTATATGTAGAAACAGTTTTATTTCGTATATACTTATACTATTCATTACCCGTATCTAAATATGACTATAAGCTTTTGTTCTAGGACTTATTTCTCCACTTTATTATTTTTTGAGACTATTTATTGGCCCTCAAACACTTGGGTTAAGTTCGATTACAGTGAAAAGAAAATAAATTTAGGTTAGAAAGTGTTTTTGTATCAGGAAAAATAAAATACATTTACAATAAATATGAACATAAAACATGTTTTTAGCGTATTTAGCTTGATTTTATACCCATTTTATTCTCCCTTATCTTTGCTATGGACTCCCACTAAAATGTGACCCCGAAATAGAGTTAATTTGCCCAACACTGATTGTGTTAAATTAACAGGAAGCCGTTTCAAATGTAGCCATTAGCGCAAACTAGAGGCAGATGTGACGATTAGACGAGCGAATATTTGTTTGACCTCATAGTTTTTAGACTTTATAAAAGGCACTGAGGTAATGACAGTGTCATAGCTGATCGTTACATATTTGTAAATGTTGATGTTTTAAAAAAAAAAAAGGGATAAAAAGTTTGTTTCCGATTTAGCTTTCACTTGAAAATTCACAACATTTGGCAACATGTGACCAAAATATACGCAAGTTTTTACTGATGCTCATTTTTCATTCTTAAAAAGTCGAGCTCCAGGAGCCAAAACCTGTCAAGCAACTGAATAAATGAATCAAATAATAGAATAAAGTGCATCAAAAATAAGATTACTTCCAATATAGGCTGATACTGTCGTCTTAGGAGACGATAATGTTGAGGTTTTAGTCTCACAGGCATTTTTTTCGCAAATAAAGATCTTAAAAGTCAAAATTTATCCAAAAACTGCTAATGCTAAAATTAGCATTATACGAATAAAACACAACTATCACTTTGGTTTCAGTCCAAGGGGGAGGCAAGTGCTCAAATTATACAATTACAAATTATATTATATAAATTATATATACGTATATATATATATATATATATATATATATATACTGTATATATATTTTAAAAAAAGACACAAACACCTGCTTATGAAGTCACTCATTACAATTATAATCTAAAAACTTCAGGCCCCGACAATTGTGTGTGTTTTTTTTTTAAGAGTGGAATAAGTGTTTGGCAAACACAAAGTCGAGTGTGTTCGCCGGTGATTGGAAATCAGGAAGGTGTGTCATCACCGTAATTAAAAGCGTGTTCCGGCCTCGACAGCCGCGATCGCCAGATGGTACGAAGCACTTACCCGTGGCAGCAGCTTTTTCAAGGTTTAAACACTTGAAACGTCCTGTTCGTTCTGAGCGAGAGACTCTTATTCTGAAAGGTGAAGTGAGTTAAATATGAAAGCTTGTCGTGTTTGGGTCGTAATGAACCCTTTGATACATTTGATGACCTTTGATGTGGCCCTCAGAGGTCAGAGAGAAACAATACAAATGTCTTGTCCGTTACTTGTTCAATGTTTTTTTATGACAGGAAGTCCTTGAAAAAATATTAATTAAACCATATATTTAGTGTATATTTTATGCTTTATTATTGATTTACTTTTCAATAAAAATATGTCAGATAAAATTAAATAATAATTTTAAGGTAAAATTAGAAAACTTTATCCTCATTTATCATTTCTATCATGTCTATTATGTCAAACTTTATACCGGATTAATACAACTTTTGTTTTAACTCCTTTTTTTTTTTGTCCTAATAATTTCCTGTCTTATTATATTGTTTAAATATTATTTGTTATTTATCTTTTATGTAATTTTTAATTTCATGCTAAAATAAGAAGAGTTTAAATACATTAAATATGTTTTTTTTTGTTGTTTTTTTAAATTAAAAACAAATACGTTAAATTAAACAAAAACTTTTTTTTCTTGTGTTGTTATACAATAGTTGTCTTGTTTTACCATGACATTTAAAAAATGAAAGTTTTGAATATCTTTCTGTTTCTAATTATATTCAGGTTTTTATATATAAGAAAAAAAAATTGTGTCCTTTTTGTGATTATTTATATTCCTTTCATATAAAGAACATATATATATTTCATGGTTTTTGATAGTAATGGTTTGATTTATATTTAAAATACATGAAATGTTGTTTAATATGTGATTAGGATGTGGGCATGTCATAATAAATAATTGTAATACACTTTTTAATACACAACCTGGGAAAAATAGTTTTAAAAAGTTTTCTGCCCAATACCTGGACAATTTATTATTATACATTTCTTTTGTACATTTTTTAAAACAAAAGTTTCAGTTTGTATTAGTTTGATTATTTCCTGTCAATTTAAATAAAAAATAATAATTATTATAATTATTGTCTTTTAAAAAAAATAAATGTTACATTTTTTATTTATGGAATATTTTATTATATTTTTATGTATTCTTTTTTTTTCTTAAGTTTTTAAGATCTTCTGCAACTAATCAAAAACTTTCTACCCAATATTTTATTTAAACTAGTAATAATAGTAAAAGTTTCACTTTTTCCACTTTGATTATTTTTTGTCATTAAATAAAAAATAAAATAAAAAAATATTTTTTTCTTGTTAATAAAACAGGTTAAATAAAGTTTTTTTCTTTTTTTTTTTTTAAACTAAACTCATGACTTTCCTTCTTTACTTTCACCTGAAGACGACTCCCTCGTCCACGAGAATTTACGTCGAGCGAAATCGTCGAACTTTCTGCTTGACGAGTGAAACTTTTAAAGCGATAAAGAGTCCAGATAAAGAGTCCAGTCTCCGAGAGAGAGCCGTCACCACGGTGACGGAGAGGTGGCGGTTGAAGTCTTTATCGGGGAAGAGCAGCCGAAAGCTTTTATCACCCGCCAGAAACACACACCAAAAAACCGCACACTCGGACACAACAACACACGACTGAATGAGACGAGTCATTTACACATGCCGCCGTCTGCCTCCCGTCCAGCTGCCATGGCGATGAATACCGTTGGCATATAATAAAATGTCAGCGGGGGGAGGAGGGGGGAGGCTGGGGGAGTGACTCGTCACCCCCGGTAACCGTCTCCCTCACACACCCACAAATGTCAGAGATCTGTGCCCGGCATGTATCTGATGGAGGGAGAAGCTAAATGTCAGCTGTTTCTTCAAAATGGCAGCTACATTTGTGTGTAGTTGTAGTTGAGACGCACAAACTTTGCGTAGTTGTAGTTGAGACGCACAAACTTTGTGAAGTTGTAGTCGAGACGAACAAACTTTGCGTAGTTGTAGTTGAGACGCACAAACTTCATGTTATTATAGTTGAGACGCACAAACTTTGTGAAGTTGTAGTTTAGATGCATAAACTTTATGCAGATGTGACGCACAAAACTTTACGTAGTTGTAGTTCAGACACCCAATTTTGCCTAGTTGTAGTTGAGACGCATAAACTTTGTGTAGTTGTAGTTGAGACGCACAAACTTTGCGTAGTTGTAGTTCAGATGCACAAACTTTATGTAGATGTGACGCACAAAACTTTACGTAGTTGTAGTTGAGACGCCCAATTTAGCCTAGTTTAGTTGAGACGCATAAACTTTGTGTAATTGTAGTTGAGACGCACAAACTTTGCGTAGTTGTAGTTCAGATGCACAAACTTTTCGTAGTTGTAGTTCAGATGCACAAACTTTGCGTAGTTGTAGTTCAGATGCACAAACTTTTCGTAGTTGTAGTTCCGATGCACAAACTTTGTGTAGTTGTAGTTCAGATGCACAAACTTTGTGTAGTTGTAGTTCAGATGCACAAACTTTGTGTAGTTGTTGTTTAGACGCATAAACTTTGTGAAGTTGTCGTTGAGACATACAAACTTTATGTAGTTGTAGTTTAGATGCACAAATTTTGTGTAGTTGTAGTTGAGATGCACAAACTTTGCATAGTTGTAGTTGAGACGCACAAACTTTGTGTACTTGTAGTTCAAACGGACAAACTTCGCATAGTCGTAGTTAAGACGCACATACTTTAAATAGTTGTAGTTCAAACACACAAACTTCGCGTAGTCGTAGTTGAGACGCAAACTTTGTGTAGTTGTAGTTGAGCCGCATAAACTTTGTGAAGTTGTAGTTCAGACGCACAAACTTTGCATAGTTGTAGTTGAGACGCACACACTCTAAATAGTTGTAGTTGAGACGCACAAACTTCGCGTAGTCGTAGTTGAGACGCACAAACTTTGCGTAGTTGTAGTTCAGACGCACAAACTTTGTGTACTTGTAGTTCAGATGCACAAACTTTGTGTACTTATAGTTGAGACACACAAACTTTATGTAGTTGTAGTTTAGACATAAAAAACTTTATGTAGTTGTAGTTGAGACACATAAAATCTATGTAGTTGTAGTTGAGACGTACAAATGTTATGCAGTTGAGACCTGCAAACATTGTGTAGTTGTAGTTGAGACAAACAAACTTTGTGTACTTGTGTGAGGCGTCCTGAGAAGCAGAAAATGGTTGTAAAGACGTACAAAGAGTTCGGTCGAGCGGTAAAAACTAACCACAGGTGGGAGAAGAATGAGTTTCCTGGAGGGAGTGAGAGTTTCCCGAGGTGAGAGGGTGAGCATCGTTTCAGGGAGAAGGAAGATAATGAGATCTTTAATCACGTGAAAGGAGGAGGATGTAGGTCGTGAAAGGTCACTTTCAACAGGAGAGAAGAAGGAAAACTTTCTCAAGGTCTGATGGAAACACTTCACTACTGAAATAAAAAAAGAAAAAGGATTATGGGAGAAAATAAATGGAACGTTTATTTTTTCTTTCTTACATTTTACCTTTGAATTCTTTGCTCGACGGGCAGAATCACTGGTGAATGAAGGTGATGTTCTATCTTGTTCTTGGCAACAATCTAACCTTCAAACACTGGGACTAGGATCAGACTTTTGGTCGCCACTAAGGACACGTTGTCACGGCAACAGGGTCAACCGAGCTCCAGAGTTCCACCCACAATGAAAAGTGTACTTGAAGCCGTGACTGACGTCTCTCGCTTATTTTCACCAGCTGACAGGTTTATTTTTGGATAAACTTGAATGAAACATGGTCTTGACGTGTCAAAAATCACCAGCGGATGTTACTTCAGAGAAAAAATATATATATATATTTTTCAAAATAAAACACCTTACAAAACAGTAATAATCAAAAGAAAAGAAAATATATGAATTATTTTGTCTTCTTGTGTGACCTGTTGACAAAATGCTTCATGGACTAGTACCGGACCCCGGACCAGGAGTTCAGAACTACTGTCATAGATCACAGGTTTCAAAAAATGTAAGGCCCGGGGGCCAGATCGGGTCCTTCCAGTTATTTTACATGGCCCGCCCGACGGTTAGCTCTAAATTAAAGTAAATGATGGCTCACGTTGATTCGGTCGTCGATAGAGATGCCAGTGGTTAAGATAAGATAAATGTATGTGAGATGAATGTACGAATAAACATTTTGTTTGGTTCGTGATTCAGATTTTCGGTAAAAGGTTTGACACGTCAGTAGTAGACGACTGCGAACAACAAATAACGGATCAGGAAGTACGTCCTAATGAATAATTCTACCTCCGTCTGTCGGATGACTCTCCATCTATGGAGGAAGATAAATGGCATAATTATAGATAAATAAATATTAAATTTGTACATAATTTAATGTAAATGCATGTTATGACTTCAGGTTTAATTTTGGTCGAAGTACAGTGAGATATTGTATCATGTTTGTACCAATTTAGGTCTTTGTCTTGTCTCCTTTGATCAATGCTCTTTAAATTTGCACTTTATTATCATTTTGCACTTTTCTCTCTTTATTTGAACTTTGTTATCTCTGCAATTTGCTGTTTTTAATTCGAACTTTGTTATTTCTTTGCAATTTATTCGCTTTTTTTTTAACTTTGTTATCTTTTTGCACTTTGCTCATTTTTATTTGAACTTTGTTATCTCTTTGCACTTTTTTATTGAACTTTGTTACCCCTTTACACTTTTCTCTTTATATTTGCACTTTGTTATCTTTTTGCACTTTGCTATTTTATTTGCACTTTGTTCTTGTTCTTGCTTTTATGATACTGTTGTACCTTCTATTATCTATTTTCTGGTGAAAATCAAATTTCCCAAGGAGAGGGATTAATACAGTCAATCAAATCTAATCTATTACACTGTGATATGTGTCTATATAAAAGTATTTATTCATACATTTTTACTTTTGTTTTTTTGTACTTTTCGCTTATGTACTTTGTTATTTCAATATTTATTTATTTATGTATTCATAAATTCTGCTTTTTAGTCACTTCTGTTTTTGTTTTTTAAATTATAACTAACACCTTTGGTAATACATATAATTTAACAGTATTTATTTACAATTGTATCATTGATCATCCATAATATACACATCATTATATACACAGTCAGTCAGTTTTGTTCGTGATACAATTACGGCGGCGAATACGATTTCAAAATTGCCGTGAATATCTTTTAATCAAATCTAAAGTTTTCAATTCGGTCGCCATCATCGCCGTCGTTCCCGGGCGAGCATTCGTGAAAACATCGTCGCCGAAAAATTAAACGACGTCGCTGATGGAAACCGCGGCTTCATTATAAATGATCTCCTCGTCAGATCCCGGAAAAACCATCTGTCCACACGAAGGGGGGAGAAAACTTTTCTCCCCCAAATCCATCAGCCCTGGACGACGAGAGAGGGGGGTGAGGAGGGATGTGGGTGTGTGTGATCCCCGGCCAAGCCTGGCAACTCTGGCTCAGGGTCACCGGGACGGAAGAGGGGAGTGTGTGTGTGTGTGTGTGTGTGTGTGTGTGTGTGTGTGTGTGTGTGTGTGTGTGTGTGTGTGTGTGTGTGTGTGTGTGTGTGTGTGTGTGTGTGTGTGTGTGTGTGTGTGTGTGTGTGTGTGTGTGTGTGTGTGTGTGTGTGCGACCGGGGGATTTAAGACGAGGTGTGTACTTTATGTTTGTGCGAGCGAAGAGATGACTTCCACAACTCCTGACTCCGTGTGGGGCAAGGATGGCTGCTGACTGTGGCACAATTCAGCAGACTTCTGGACAACCGTAAATAATCACCTCTGAACCTCTGCTCTAACAAGCCACACACACACACACACACACTCACAGTCCAGACACACACACACCTCTTTTCCACCGCAAAGGCCCTTAAAGCTAGTTTATTCTTTGACCTACAGGACTGAGTACACAAAACAGCCAATCAGCGCCAAGTTCCCCCGCGGCACAGGAACCGACCCGCGCTTGTAAATCTTCGGTGCGCGCGGCAGAAGAAGCGTCTCACCGAGGATTATATACAGTATCCATAACCGCCGCAGACTGCTGAGTGTGTGTTGGCGGCGGAGGGCGATCCATCAGGCACCCCGCCGCCACGTAGAGGTCAAACCCATCAACCCTTGGAGACAGTTGCCAGAACTCCACGCGTTCTCCGGGCCAAGAACCAATCTGGACGAGTCGCTCGCGCTTCGCAGCACGGCGGCGGTGAAAAACCACTGCGGGGATGGAAGTTCCTTTTTGGAGAAAGGAGTTGGACCATCAGGTAGAGACGACGACTAGCTGGCCTTTAGAATGAATCGTCATCTTCCAAGTCTGAGACCATGGATCTTAAAGAGTCTCTCGTGCTTTAAAGTACCGCAGCGGTCAAAACTACTGCAGGGATGGAAGTTCATTTTGGAGAAACAACTTGCACCATTAGGTAGATGAAGACTGAAATGTCTGGCCTTTAGAATGAATCGTCAACTTCCAAGTCTGAGACCATGGATCTCAACGAGTCGCTCGCGCTTCGCAGCACAACGGCGGTCAAAACCACTGCAGGGATGGAAGTTCCTTTTTGGAGAAACAACTTGCACCATCGGGTAGACGACGACCGAAATGACTGGCCTTTAGAATGAATCGTCATCTTCCAAGTCTAAGACCATGGATCTCAACGAGTCTCTCGTGTTTACTAGCACAGTGGCGGTCAAAACTACTGCAGGGATGGAAGTTCATTTTGGAGAAAGAACTTGATCCATCAGGTGGACAATGACTGACTGGCCTTTAGAATGAATCGTCATCTTCCAAGTCTGAGACCATCGATCTCAACCAGTCTCTCACAATTACTAGCACAGTGGTGGTCAAAACCACTGCAGGGATGGAAGTTCATTTTTGAGGAACAACTTGCACCATCGGGTAGACGACGACCGACTGGCCTTCAGAATGAATCCTCATCTTCCAAGTCTGAGACCATGGATCTCAAGGAGTCACTCACGCTTCATAGCACAGCGGCGGTCAAAACAACTGCAGGGATGGAAGTTCATTTTGGAGAAACGACTTGCACCATCAGGTAGATGACAACTGAAATGACTGGACTTAAGAATTCATCGTCATCTTCCAAGTCTGAGACCATGGATCTCAAAGGGTATCTCTGCGTCATGAGGTGGTCAGTGATACACAAGAACAAGTGCTCGAGAGGATACAGGAAGTGTCTAAAAAAGACTGAAATGTAACTTACAAAAATGCATTCTTAGATCCCGTAATCCCATTATTCTTAGCATGACTTTCACTTTGAGCTTCAATGCAGGACTAGAGTCGACATACTGGACGATTCCACGATTCTAGTCAAGCCATCTACTGTTAAATTTTATGTAAGTAAGTAAGTAAGTAATATTTATTTATATAGCGCTTTTATGTGCTTGAATAGAGAAAAGATTACGGCTGTCAAGAGATTCTGGAGCAATAAATTACCGTAACCACACCCACTCTGCTGTGATTGGTCAAAACACTGAGGTTTGTCACTGTGCATGATCAATCCTGCAAGTCTACACCTCCAAGGGACTCGTTGTATAAACAAAGCAGGGTGATTACAGCTGGCTGGAGGAGGAGTGAAGCCATTATTATGTCATAATAGACTCTCGTAACCTCTCGTTCGCCCAGATTTCAGACGGAGGGGAACTTTATAAAGTAATAAGTTGAAAACATGGTCATGATGAGGGACTTACTGCATCTTGGAGAGGAAGACTTTAATATTTGAAACACGTGAGTGAGTCAGGAGAGTTGAGTTTTCACGTAGTTTTAACTTTAAGTAAAAATGTGGATGTTTTCCAAAAAGGATTTTCCCACCAGGTCGGGGAGGAATTCTCCGCAGGAAGTCACATTACTGAGCAATAGAACGTTTCCAGTGTCAATCAACAGTTGAATTATTCGGCACAAGCCAAACATCTGAAGATATGCAGATTAACTGTATCTTGTTTGCATAAATGAGCGTTTATTCGCAGAGATAATTACAGCGACACGTCCCCGAGCGGCCCTGTGGGTTCATTAGCGCTTCGTTACGAGGTCTGTTAATCAACACTTCTGCGTTGACACGCGAAGTGGTGAAGCGTTGAGGTTTCTGCAAGTCATTTTAACCCCATTACCTTTTTTTTTTCTCATTATTAATTATAACGCATTTGAAAACAAACCAAAAAAACGAATTATTGCCATTTTTTGTATGAACTATTCCTAGATTTACTGTATTTTTGTTATCAAACAAGGTAACATTAGATACAGTTTACTGGCTAAACTTTGTCTGATGTTGTTTTACTGAATGGGTTTTTGAACCGGTATTTCCCAAATCCCGGTCTACGGACTGGTACCGGTCCATAAGGAATTTGCTACCAGGCCACAGAGTTAGAAAACATCCATTTATTCATTTTCTTTAACGCTTATTCCATTATAAAGGTTGCGGGGGGGGGGGGGGGGTGGAGCCTATCCCAGCTTCTTCGGGACACCCTGGAAAGGGACCCAGTCGGTCACAGGACACACCAAGATACACAACCATTCACACACACACTGATACCTACTGAAAATGTATCCAAATTTCCAACTGTGGGAGGAAACCAGAGGGCCCGGAGTAAACCCACGCGTCACAAATTACTATCGTTCTAAATAATATTAAATAATAATATTTTATAGTAATACATGAAACAACCATGTTGCATAAAAATAGTTGTTTTTTCCATTCAAAATATTTGTTTTTATTGTTTTTATTTGAAGGGTTGACCCTTAGTTTATTCCGACATTAAACAGGACCGCGGTGCAAAAGGTTGGGTTCACATGTGTTAGCTCAGGGTCAAGATGACCCGAAATCCCAAAAACAAATGTGTTTGAGGTATCCCTTGTATTTACATTTCTTTTTTGGCCTTCAGATCACCTTGACCCTGAGATAACACAAATATTAAACAATAAATCCCTGAAACATACGGTAGCGCGTCTTCTCAGAGTAAAAGAACCTTACTATGGACCTGGAAATTTTACGTTTCTTGGGTAAAATTCTTAAGAACTATTTGGACTTATTTTGGCATCAGGCTAGTTCCATTGTTTTGATTTAAGGTTATTTTTCAAGGCAGTGAAGGTCTGGGAAGGTTTGACAGCAAAGCTGTGAGTAGTGATGAGCTGATGAAGCACTTCCTCAAAGTCAGGGGCCACTAGATGGCGCACTCTGCTTCATCAATTTAGCCTTTTAAATAACTATTCGGAGAGGATCTAATGATTCGTTATCATAAGGGTGTCATCTTCAGGGCTTCACGAAGCTTCACCATGACCGCGATCTCTCTGAGCTGATATTTCCAAAAGCCGACCCTGGAAACATCTCAGATGTCTCGAGTTCAGGTTAATCCGTTGCGTCGAGTCCTCAGAAGGTAAAGGAGATAGAGATGAGCATCTTTTTATCTCCGCTAACTGGAAATGCCGAATTTAATCTGGCAAACATTGGTTGACCTTTAAAAAGTCTAATGTTCTTCACATCTCACAGCAGAAAATTGCTCTCGTTCGTCATGTAGTGGATGTTAAATCACAGGATTGACGTCTACTTCCACTTCACAGTCCTAGATTGCTTTAAAAGATGGTGTTTGGCAAGTGTGTCATCTCCGCGAGGCATTTTGACACCGGAGCAGGTAACCGTGAACCATTTATTCCCTTGTACACTCGATCCTCTGACATAAAGAGCTCAGAGAAGGAAGCGGTGCGTCTTAAACAAACTCTTAATTAATAGATCATCCGGTAACAAAGTCCGTGTCGTCAACGATGTCTGCTGGAGATCCAGGATCTCCGGCGCATTCAGCACTTGACGCTTATCAATCGCCGGGCACAAAAGGACCGCCGACAAAAGACAAGAGCTCCTTTTCTACAGCCGGGATCAATATCCCGTTCACGATACATCCCAGGAGAAAGTATCGTGGAAGTCCTATTACTCTGAAGACGACAGGCCTTTGATATCGTCCACTCATGACGGACTAGCGGGGAACCACTTAAGGGAGCATCCTGGCATGTTCAGGGATGTCTTCATTTGACAAGTTGCCTTCAGGAACAGCTCGGGAGTCTTGGCAGGGACGGACAGGGGTGAACTTGTGGTCAGTTTAAATGAAGAAACAAGAGACCCGAGATCTTATCGTTTGCCTTGACTAACCTCCCGGAAGTACTTTTTCCTTGTTAAGATTCACTAAAAGAAGGAGCCGCGGTTCGCTTCGCATCAATGGATGAACGAGGAGGTTCAGTTGTTCTTTTGTGGTGGCGCTAAAAACGACCAGCATCAGGTCATTGGTTCCCCGCTAGTCCGTCATGACAGCATTATTATTAAGAAGGCCGGTTACGTCCTAGGGCGCCCCCTGGATCCTGTGGAGGAAGTGTCTGGGAGGAGGATACAGAGAAAGCTGGCCTCCATGAGGAAGAACTTATCTCACCCTCTCCAGCACACACTGAGGGCATTGAGGAGCTCCATCAGTGATAGGATGCTTCATCCCAGGTGTGTGAGGGAGAGGTACCGCAGGTCCTTCCTCCCTGCTGCCATCAGACTCCACAATAAGAACTCAGCAAGATAAATATTTAACAGCACCTTTTCTTCTTGTTATTTTCTTCTTGTTATTTTTGTAAATATGATAGTGTATATATAATATAGGGCAGATTTTTATTCTATTCTATTTATAATCTTTCTTTTCATTTTATTATTCTATTTCTGGGTTTTTATTTTTTATTTGAGGTATTGCGCTTGCTGTTGTTTAAACTGAATTTCCCCTCGCGGGACAAATAAAGGATTTCTGATTCTGATTCTGTCATTGAAGATCTCCTCGGACGGCACCGGGAATCTGAAGCAAACAGTCAATAAACCTGTTGAGTTCTGCCACGATACGCGTAGGGATGACGTGGAATTCCGTAGATGCCTTCGGATGTTTAGATTTGATCACAGCCTTTCTCAAGAACTGCGGTGAGTTCGCCGCCTGATGCAAAGTAGGTGAGCGGCCTCTGAATCTTCTCTCGGTACCAAAGAATATCAAGAGAAGAACCTTTAGATGTTTTGCTACATCGAGGTCACACATTAGAATAGATTGAATAGCTAAACTCTGCCTGATTCTATTTTACTAAATGAGTTTTAAACCACTGTTCCCCAAACCCCAGTCCAGGGTCTGGTACCGGTCCTTGAGGTATTTGTTAACGGGCCAGACAGAGAGAAAATAATAATTTTTGCAATTTCTGTTCTATTGATTTTAACTGTCTGAAAGGCAGACAGACCATCTTGTTGCATTTAAAAAAGATGGAATCTGACTTAAAGGGATCAACAAAGAGGGATCAATAAAGTTTTACCTTACCTTACCTTACCTTAAAGCTTTCACTGAAACCACAAGTAGAAATCAGATCTAGTTTAAGTACAAGAAAAGAAACACAGAATTTACATGTGTCCGTCTGAATGCTTACTGATGCACAGAGCTGTTAGTTCGCCGTTGTATCTTCGCAGTTTCACAAGCTGTTAACTATCAACCAAAGACAGACTTGAATGAGTTATTATCCTCGAGGTCGGGGTTAGCTGTTGACTCCTACAAAAGATCGTACCTGGCACATTCATATTTAATTTTTACTGTTTTTATCTGGAGGATTGTCCAAGAAGTTATTGCCGATATTAAAACAGGTTGGGGACCCCGAAGTATATAGTAGCAAGTCTTCGCTGCAGTAACCTTCGCCCCTGAATGTAAGGTGGTTTAACGGCCACTGGACAAGAAAGATAATCTTCTCTAGGTGCCAAAGAAATGGCAAGAGAAGAAGCTTGAGATGCTACTTTCAACAAACAGCTAATGAATGTTGGATGAAAAAACTCCAGCGACTGAGAAAGAAGGTCTATAGACGAAAGCCGTCCCACAAATCCAACTTTTATCTCATGGCTGGCATTTATCAGGGAACATAAAAACTAGTGACCGCACCTTTAGCGGTCATAAACAGATTTAGGGATATGGGTCTTATAATCTATAAATATATTCAAAATGGTCTTTTTTTCTTTAGTCGACGCTTCAATTCAATAAAAGACGAAACGCTCTGCTGTCCTGAATTCCCCAAAAAAAGAGAGAGCGGCGCCCAAATCCTTCTGGCGTCTGGTTCTGACTGGCAGAGCCGAGCATGTTAAACATTATGTAGATGGAGCCAGTGGTGGCTCCGTGGACGGCGGGAAATCATAGGCCGACAGTCTGAGCACAATGAGACGTTCAATCTCTCGCTTCAGCGCAAATCCACTCTTTTTGTTCCCAACATGCTAGATTCTATTTTCCCTTTAAAATATGCATCTTTTTTTTTTTTATAGCTTTTTTATGTTTCCACTCGTATCATCTCAGTCCAATCTCCCAATCTTCTCTTCCAGCAGCTCAGGTTTTTTTTCTTACTTCCCACGAATGCCATGAATGTGTTTAAACATCAACATCTGAACACAGGATTGTGTGGATGAACAAAAATACACTTTTTGTGATGCAGGACAACATTTTTACGAGGTTATTCAAGAGTACGTCTGCAATTTAAACCATAATCCAAATCAAAATGCTGCTTTAAGAAGAGTGTTTCCTATAAATGGAAATAATAAATAAAACAATAAATTAAATAAGACAAAAAACAAAACAAAAATATTTAAAAAATGACACAAATAAATAATAATTAAATATAATAAATGAAGTAAGACAGATAAATAATAAATAAATAAAACAGTTAAATGAAATAAATAAATAAAACAATAAATTAAATGAAATAAATAAATAATGAATAAAATCTGAATTTAATAATTCAAATAGGATTAACCGTAAAAGTAAAAATGAAAAAAAAAATGTATTTGGTTATCTATAAAATATAGTTAAAAGAAAAGAAAGTTTTATTTATTAAAAAAACGTTTGAGGGTTTAAAATAATTATCCTTTTTTAATGAAACAAGAATAAGTAAAGACTCATCCTGTGTACATTGAAATGACTATTTCTTGAGAATTGAAAATCAGAAAAAAAAAAAATGAATGAAATGAAAATTTATTTAGAGTTTTTTGGATTTTTTGTTTTAATTCTCGTTTAACCTTATTGTGTTTGTTTCTATTTTATTTGGACGAGAAAACTTGTTACGAACAAACAAAGACGCCCATCAACTAAAATATTAGTATGAGAAAGTGACAATAAATAATTTAATTCTTTTTTTTTTCCTTTATAAATTGTGTTGTGTTCAATAGAAAATTCAAATATCAAATTAATAATAGAAATGTAATTCATTGTCTCACATCCAAATATTCAATGATAATGATTATCATTTAAATAATAATTTAAATAATTAAACTTGATTTTCATGACTTATATTTATTACTTTTTATATATTGGTTTAGTTAAAGAAATAATGATAAAATAAACAGGAAAAAAAAATTACTTTTGTTGGAGTTTTTAAGTGAAACACAAATTTAAAAATTGATTCAAGTCAGACAAACATGTCCTAAGAATGTAATTAAGTGTAAATAAAGAAGATAAAGTTGTGAAATAAATGGTAAAACAACCCAAGATGAATGAAACAAACCATTAAAGTCGATGTTTCTGTGAACCAGACTCTGACGTTAATGATCACAGACACGGAGAATAAATGACCGAAAACCTCACAATCCCATTAAAAAAAACAAACCAGTATTTAATCTATCCACTGAATGTGCAAAAACATCCCTCGCTTTCCTTCCCAAGGACCCGAAAGTCGAGGCTAATTAATTTCTCACTGCATGCAAAGTGAAGTTTGCTCTCCGCTCACACGTCACTCTTTTCTCCTCGTGCGGTTTCAGGTCTGAAATCAATTTAGCCCGAGATGAAAGTTTTCAATTTCATTAGCTTGATCAAATGGAGCCCCTGTTAACAGGCGGCGGTAATAGAAAATCATTTAGGCCGAGCAGATCACACACTCTCAGAGGACTGGTTAAGAGCCGCTCGGAGACGGAGAGAAAGTCAAGAAGAGAAGGAAGGGAAGACTAGTGGAGAAGGAGGACGAGATATTGCGGCGAGCGGGAGTAAAATAGGGAGATTAAATATCAGACACGATGGCAGCTGGTTAAGTGATGGGCTTCGGGAGGCGAGAAAGTAATGGAGGACACAGAAAGTGCACTTTCGGAGAAAGTAAAGAAGACAAATGTGACAATGGCGGGAGGAGGAAAGAAGTCAGAAAGATGGGTCGGAAAAAACGAAGGATGAAGTGGGAGAGTGATCGATGTCGGCGCCGGGGATGATTGAACGGAGGGAAAATGTCACGATAAAAAGCGGAGGAGAAGCAGAATGCAGAAAGGGGGGCGTCGGAAGGAGGGGAAAAAAAGGAGGACGACGAGGAGAATTTATCTGCGGCCGCTCTCATGTGCGAACCCACCGACGGGTCCATTAAACGCTTGTTATTGGCTCACAGATGTTTGTCACGGAAAGATAACGTCGAGATGAAGGATTGTAAATGTTCTATCAGGCAGCAGGCGACGGACATCTGGATATTAACCACGGATGATGGAGAGCGAGAGGGAAGCGAGCCGGAGAAGATCGACCCAAACACGGGTCGGAGAAGATTCCCAAGAAGTTTCCCTCCGTGGAAGGTTGTGAGTTCGGTCGGAACTTTACGCTGATCTCGAGACGGCCCTAAACTTGTCGACTCCGGGGTTGAAAGATTCCAAATTAACATGAAAAAAGTTTTACTTTCAGAGGAAGCAAAGCCACACAGATGGTCATGTGTTCGAATCCCAGTTAGACGCCCAAGACAAAGATACTAACTCGACCACTTCGTTTAATCGCCTCTGCTTAAATTTATTCTCAAAAAACTAGCAGGAACATTTGTGGACTCACTTGGTAGCAACAGGGAAAATGCTGGTTGTTGGTTTAAATCCCAGTGAAGTAACCAGCGTGGAATCTTGGGAAAAGTCCCTTCAGATACATTTAAATATTGTGAAAAAAAAAGTTTAATCTATGTTCAACAGCAGAGGATCCATTTTGTAAATTATTTGTGGATTTAAAATCCTATTAAATGTCTCATTATAGTTATGTTATAGTTCATACATTAATTAAATAAACATATAAACTAAAATAATTCTTTATTGTATTTTATTTTTACAATTTACATGCAAATATTACCAGCATTTCAAACATCAAATCACATCACAAATCAAATCACATCAAAAGGTATCATTAAAATCCATTGAGATCAAGGGGATCTCTGGATCTCTGATGCCTGAGGACAAGAGGATACAGTCGACTCAAGCAGCTTTTACAGCTGATGATTGGATTTGATTGTATAAAAGTAGGATTTACATTTTTTTTTTTTTTTTTTTAACATTTAACATGCAAATATTTAGAGTTATCTTTTGTGTTGCTATTAAACTTCCTGCTCCTAGATGGCAGAAGTCATTAAGTCCTTATAAGAACAATGAAATCTGGCGATGACTGAGGACGAGAGGATACAGTAGACTCCAGCAGCTTTTAAAGCTGATGTTTATATATATATTTTGGTTTGAAAACAAATGAAATCAGTTACGACTTCATCAAGAGTCATGTGGTCTGTAAATTCTGCAACACCAGAGTCTAGTACTCGACAATACTACAAATATAAACTTGTTACTACAGTATCACGATATATTGTGATATACTGTATCGTTTTACTTATTCCTGACAATACAACCCTCTAGTATCTTCTAAATATGTCATAATAGAGGTGGATTACGGCGACAGTTTCCATATTCTTTGAGTCAATACACGGAAAGAATTTGAATTTTTTCTTTCAGCATAAAAAGCTTCAACTAGGAAGAGTAACAGAATTTTCTATGAAGCCACATGTCAGCTCGAACTTTGTTTAGAAGGAGGAAAGTATTCAATATTTTATTGCAAGCTATGATGATGGTAAAAGTGCACAAAAAAAAGTGCGTTTTTGAAAATTATACTAGTAAAGTGATGTCATAATTACCAAAGGAGGTTCTGTATGTTCCTGGTTATTATGCTGAAAATGAAAAATGCTCGAGTTGAACTTTTTTTTATTAATTGAAACTAAAAACTTTATGAATGTATTCAAACGTTTTATTTGTAAAACCATTTATTAGTAAGACATGTTGGTTTAATCATTAACTGCTCAAGAGAACACAAGTGAACGGCTCTTCTTCAGGTGCTGAAATAATTGTACATTTACATTTTATTATTTTGTTTGTTTTATTTTATAAAATTCACTTTCCAAGGCTATTTCTACATTTATTTTTTATTAAAAAAAATATGAATAATCTATTTAATATTTTATTAAACAAAGGTATTGTGGAAAAAATTCAAACTGAAAAATATAAAAAAACCTTTGGAAAAATATCTTTGTTTGGTAAAGCCTTGGAGGGTAGATCACAGAAAAACAAAGCTTTAAAGACTAAGTTGAGATTTTTAAGAAAATAAATAAGCTTAAATTAACGTTCAAAAAGTGTGTTTTTTAAATAAACATAAAGCAATTAGATAATTAGTCAAGGGATACACGCCAGTAAGATTCATTCACGGACGTAATTTGCTTAAGAAACAGCAACAAAATGACATTTTCCTTTAGATACTAAACATTGAACTTGGATATATACTCTTTAAAAGAAGATTGTATTTTCCTACTGTCCCTGAAGGGAGCCCAACAATGTGGCCTAAGAAAATAGAAGCAAAAAACCTCTTAAGAGAAAGCAAATTGCAGTGAATCGACTCTCATTTCAGGCTGGTACATAAATCCATTTGGAATTTTTCTCACGTCTTCATCTGCAAAGGGAACATTTTTTATTTATTTTTTTAAATCTAGCTTGATTTCTTTTTTCTTTTTTTTAACATGAGCTCAGTGTCTTCCTCTTCGGATACAAAGACCTGTCGGGAGGTTTTAAGGTTCCTCGCTAATGAGCAAGTCGTTTTGTCTTGGATTAGCACACACTCGGTGTCATTGTGTGTGTGTGTGTGTGTGTGTGTGTGTGTGTGTGTGTGTGTGTGTGTGTGTGTGTGTGAGAGTGTGTGTGTCACCGGCAGCGTGGGTCAAGAAGTCACATCTACAGCATTAAAATTCAAGATAATCAGCAAAACATTTCCGCCAACATTAGTTTGATTCGCCTGATTAGCGACGCTGTGAGTGTGTGTGTGTGTAGGTGTGTGTGTGTGCAGCTCATTATAACAACAAATGATGCACCCGGTTTACTTTCACACGTGTGCGCACGAGTGTGTGCGTCTCTCAGAGAGTGTGTATCAGTAAACATGTCAAAGGCTCGCAGCAGCGAGAATACACTTCTAGATTAGATTTACTGATACTGGAGGAAGAGAGACTGATGCTGAACACAACCTCCGGGGGGGGAGGAGGTGTTGAGGGGGGAGATCAGTCTCTGTTCAACCCTTCCATCTCTGTCACTTCCTGCTCTTCCTGTGTGATGACAAGAGGAGTGTGTATCCGAACAACAATGACAGCCAATTCCTCTCCTTATCGCACAGCCCCCTTGACTGCAGCTTGGTGTGTGTGTGAGTGTGTGTGTGTGTGAGTGTGTGTGAGAGAGTGTGTGTCGCCGGTAAAACACAATCATGATTCACGAATAAACAAGACGAAATAAAAACCTCAGACAACAATTGCGGCGTAAATACAGGCCCCGAGATTCAACGTTAAAGCAACAATTCCGGAGATAATAAAAGATGCTGAAGAGGAGGAAGCACCCGAAGAAGAGCCGTTTGCAATTACTATGGCTTCGGATTAAACAAAGTAGTTCTTCTCAAAGCTATATTTCCTGAGGGGCCACATCACAGGCTTTTCGAGGGGACTTGAAGATAAAAATCCATTGAGATCCAGGTGGTGTCTGAGGACAAGAGGATACAGTCGACTAGTATTTTCTAAATCAACATAATAGTGGTGGGTTACGGCCGACAGTTACCATTTTCTTTGTGTCAATAAGCTCTAAGTTACATTTCCTGAGGGGCCACATCACAGGCTTTTCTAGGGGACTTGTAGATAAAATCCATCGAGATCCAGGTGGTGTCTGAGGACAAGATACAGTCGACTAGTATTTTCTAAATCAACATAATAGAGGTGGGTTACGGCCGACAGCTACCATTTTCTTTGTGTCAATAAGCTCTAAGTTACATTTCCTGAGGGGCCACATCACGGGCTTTTCTAGGGGACTTTTAGATAAAATCCATCGAGATCCAGGTTGTGTCTGAGGACAAGAGGATACAGTCGACTAGTATTTTCTAAATCAACATAATAGAGGTGGGTTACGGCCGACAGTTACCATTTTCTTTGTGTCAATAAGTTCTAAGTTACATTTCCTGAGGGGCCACATCACAGGCTTTTCTAGGGGACTTGTAGATAAAATCCATCGAGATCCAGGTGGTGTCTGAGGACAAGAGGATACAGTCGACTAGTATTTTCTAAATCAACATAATAGTGGTGGGTTACGGCCGACAGTTACCATTTTCTTTGTGTCAATAAGCTCTAAGTTACATTTCCTGAGGGGCCACATCACAGGCTTTTCTAGGGGACTTGTAGATAAAATCCATCGAGATCCAGGTGGTGTCTGAGGACAAGAGGATACAGTCGACTAGTATTTTCTAAATCAACATAATAGAGGTGGGTTACGGCCGACAGCTACCATTTTCTTTGTGTCAATAAGCTCTAAGTTACATTTCCTGAGGGGCCACATCACAGGCTTTTCTAGGGGACTTGTAGATAAAATCCATCGAGATCCAGGTGGTGTCTGAGGACAAGAGGATACAGTCGACTAGTATTTTCTAAATCAACATAATAGAGGTGGGTTACGGCCGACAGCTACCATTTTCTTTGTGTCAATAAGCTCTAAGTTACATTTCCTGAGGGGCCACATCACGGGCTTTTCTAGGGGACTTGTAGATAAAATCCATTGAGATCCAGGTGGTGTCTGAGGACAAGAGGATACAGTCGACTAGTATTTTCTAAATCAACATAATAGTGGTGGGTTACGGCCGACAGTTATCATTTTCTTTGTGTCAATAAGCTCTAAGTTACATTTCCTGAGGGGCCACATCACAGGCTTTTCGAGGGGACTTATAGATAAAATCCATCGAGATCCAGGTGGTGTCTGAGGACAAGAGGATACAGTCGACTAGTATTTTCTAAATCAACATAATAGAGGTGGGTTACGGCCGACAGCTACCATTTTCTTTGTGTCAATAAGCTCTAAGTTACATTTCCTGAGGGGCCACATCACAGGCTTTTCTAGGGGACTTTTAGATAAAATCTATCGAGATCCAGGTGGTGTCTGAGGACAAGAGGATACAGTCGACTAGTATTTTCTAAATCAACATAATAGTGGTGGGTTACGGCCGACAGTTATCATTTTCTTTGTGTCAATAAGCTCTAAGTTACATTTCCAGAGGGGCCACATCCCGGGGTGTTCTAGGGGAATTTTAGATAAAAAAACCAAGATGGTTTAAAACATATTTAATAGGGAATACGTTTAGAATATGTTACATTTGTGACATTAAATAAAAATATTAAAATAATTTGCAGTAAGACAGGTTACAACGTGTAAATATACCAAGAAGTAAAAAAAAAAAAAGAGAAATTAGCGTTTGATAATAGTGAAGCTTCATGAAGCAGTGTCATTATGTTCAGAGTCCACTAGATGGCGGTTTCCTTCGTTCTAACGAAACATCATTTTTAAATTGATGGCGCCACCTACTGACCTCTAAACAACATGACACTGATTCATGAAGCTTCAGACCTTCACCATTTTATTGGTTTTTTTTTTCTTCATATAAATCATTAAACACTTTTTCTATTAATGGACAATATATACTAACAAAAATGGGAAAAAAAAAGAAAATTAAATCCTTCGAAAAATAGTTATGAACACTATTCAGTAGATACATAAAGAAAAATATATAACTCTAGTTATTATTTTAGCTTTTCTCAAAACTATTTCAAACAAAAACTAAAATTTTACTCAGTTATTAAATTTAAATCTCAGAATACAGTAAAAAAAATTAAAAAAAAAGGTACTAGGTACCACGTTGTCACATGACAGGACGGAATTTTCTATCATTAAAAATAACTATTACTACAGTTTATAGAGTTATTAACGATAATTCCATTGGTTGTCGCGAATGTAATCATTAGCACAGGGGTGTCCTAAACGTATTTGACGACAGCCACATTTGCAGGAATAAAAACGAGCGGGAAACCGATTTTAAAAAATAAAAATTTTGTATCATTTTTCAAGCGTCAAAAGGTTGTTCTTGGGACAGATCTGTGATTTCCCCTATGATCTACGCCGTACATGAAGTCAGCCAAAAACCCCACCTTAATATCACCCTTAAGGTACTTGAAGGTCATCGTTGTGAAGGGAAATGTACATGTGATTTGTTTATTTGCCGTAATATTCAGTAATGATCCATAAAAATATTTCGCAGCAGTTAATAAACACCAACAAACTTCACTTTATTGTCTTAAAACAGATAAACATTTTTTCATCAACTCCTGAGTGTGTGTGTTAAGTTTTACTTCAAAAATGACAATTACGAAACTGTTTTTGAGGACGTGGTCGTGTTAACTTTAAATCTCAGAATTCAGCAAACATTCTAAATAAGCTACAAGGTTTGACCACGTTGTGACATTACAGGACGTCACATCTTAATTTTTCTATCATTAAGAAAAAGGATAATAGTTTATAGTTGATAACGATAATTCCATTGGTTGTCGCAAATGTAATCATTAGCACAGGGGTTTCATAAACGTATTTGACGACGGCCACGAGCAGGAAACTGATAAAAAAGAAAAGGTTTTTGTATCATTTTTTAAGCCTCAACAATGTTGTCCGTGTGACAGGTCTGTTATTTCCGCCATCATCTCTGCCGTACATGAAGTCCACCATAAACTCCAACTTGGAAACGAGCGGGAAACAAATTAAAAATCTTTTACATCATTTTGTTTAATGCTTTAGCTTATAACTCTTCATTTAGTATTTGTAACAGTTTCCACATGTTGGGAAAGACTTTTATTAATGAGTTATTGTATCTCAGTTAAGACATGTTAGGGTTTGTTTTTTATACTAATAACTAATTACGATACTAAAATAAATCATTAAAGAAGTTGTTGGAAAAAGTAGAGCATATTACCCAGTGCTTCAGTGGCAGGCCCATAAAAAAAAGATAATAAATCCTCCAATTATCTAAAAACTGGTGAAACTTTTTCTAATTTCAAGCATCTTAACTTGTTTCTTAGCCTTGCGCGAGGCTATGTCTGAAGAATTGGAAACGCTACATTATAGCAGACGGTCTCAAATAAACATTTTTAAAAGGGGTTATTCGCGGTAAAGCCGAGGTTTTTACGATTCTTTATTTCTGTATTCAAGGCCCGGGCTGTCGTTTTTCAGGCCGCAGGAAAAAAAGTTTGTGATTTAAAGGTCCGGGAGTTTGTGGAGCCTCCGTAAAGAATGTCTCGCCTCCACTCCACCAAACATCTGACCTTGCAGTATCACCACGAGATACAGAGAAATCGATACCAAAGCTGAACATTCCAGGACAAGTAGAAAGAGGGTGTGGGGGGGGGGGGGAAGGAAGACACCAAAGTGTTTTATGTCCAACACTTCCTGTCCACCCACTTTTGTTTTTAGTGTCTGCGTGACCTTCTCGGCGGCTCCTCGCTCAGCGTTTGAAATCCCATGGTCGTCTCGTGGCGACGACAGTGAGGGAAGAGCAGGGAGGCAGAAATGACGGAGAAGCTTTTTAAACACCGTTGTACGGGATCAGGACTCGGGCGAGAGTGACGCCCGTCACACTCATGGTGACCTTGGAGAGTCAACGTAAGGATTGTTTTCTGATAGTTTTGTCCTACAATGTTGTGGATGTGTTCGGAAAGTTGCCCAGTGACCGTTCTGCTTCCTCTAAGGCAGTGGTTCTCAAAGTTTGGAGGAAAACAAAACACCACGTTTAGCATAGCTAGCTAAACACTGTTAACCTATGTAAATAAAACATTTATAATATACTGTATTTTAATCATCTTTGAATACAGCACAGTTGTTTTTTGCAGTTATAAACCAAAAAGTATATTACTTTGTAGTGTCTGTACAAGTCTGTGTAAAAGTCTGTAAAAATCTGGGTACAAGTCTGTGTACAAGTATAGGTACAAATATAGGTACAAGTCTTGGTACAAGTATAGGTTAAAGTCTGGGTACAAGTATAGGTTAAAGTCTGGGTACAAGTATAGGTACAAGTATAGGTACAAGTCTTGGTACAAGTATAGGTTAAAATCTGGGTACAAGTATAGGTACAAGTCTGGGTACAAGTATAGGTACAAGTATAGGTAAAAGTCTGGGTACAAGTATAGGTACAAGTCTGGGTACACGTCTGGCTACAAGTATAGGTACAAGTCTGGCTACAAGTATAGGTACAAGTCTGGCTACAAGTATAGGTACAAGTCTGGCTACAAGTATAGGTACAAGTCTGGCTACAAGTATAGGTACAAGTCTTGGTACAAGTATAGGTTAAAATCTGGGTACAAGTATAGGTACAAGTCTGGGTACAAGTATAGGTACAAGTATAGGTAAAAGTCTGGGTACAAGTATAGGTACAAGTCTGGCTACAAGTATAGGTACAAGTCTGGCTACAAGTATAGGTACAAGTCTGGCTACAAGTATAGGTACAAGTCTGGGTACAAGTCTGGGTACAAGTCTGGGTACAAGTCTGGCTACAAGTCTGGCTACAAGTCTGGGTACAATTTTTTTTAATTATGTTAAAATTGAAAAATACAAATTGGATTAAAACTCTAAAAAAAACGATGCGATATATAGTGAAATTATAAGAAAAAAAACAATATGAATTAGTAGTATTGTCCAATACTTGACTCTGGTGTTGCAGAATTTACAGACCACATGACTCTTGACGAAGTTGTAACTGCTTTCATTTGTTTTTAAAAAAACAAAATATGTCCAAATATCCGCTTTATAAGCTGCTGGAGTCGACTGTATCCTCTCGTCCTCAGTCATCGCCCAGATTTCAGTGTTCCTTTATCTGCGGAGGATGTAATGACTGCGGTCATCTAGTGGTCGGAACTTTAATTGCAACACACAGCGTGAATGTTAGAAAATAAATTGAATAATTTTATTGTAGACACACTTTAAGAAAAAAACAAAACGAAACGAAAGAAAATTGTATTATTCCCGAGATTGGAAATTCTCCCCCCATCGTATTACCACTTTTTGTAAGTTTCTAAGTACAATCAAACGGCCACACTTTGCAATAGGTGTTGTCATGAAAAATGTGGTCTCAGACTTATTAAAAGAATAACGTAAATATACGTTTCCTGCTCCTCTGAGACTCGGCGAAATAATTATGTTTCTTCGCAACATTTATCGTGTCATTACCGCTGGTTTTTCCCAGCCAGCCGCGAGTCGCTCTTCAATATTTACGCCGCCTTTAAAAAGAAACACAGCGGCGGAGCTCCGACTCTCTCGGCGTGCTCTTGTGTTGCTGCCCTCCGCTGTTAACCTTTAGCGGAATATCAGCAGCGCGCACCATTACTAATGCAGTACAGCACATTAATAATTGCTGCCATGAAATCACTGACACACTCACACTGGTAGTCTCCAGCACCGGACTTAATGTAGCTTTTATTCTCCCTCCAGGCGGCTTGTCGACCTGCTCCCTCCGGAGACAACTAGCGCTGCTGCCGATACACAATCTGCAAGATCTTTCCCCCAATTTCCTCAGTAGGGGCTAATAAATATTCTATAATCGGAGGCTTCGCCCGGTGAATACAAACGACTGCACAAACGCCGCTGACCCTGAGTCTACACAACGGGAGGAGGATAGCGACGCCAGGAAATTCGCCGTTAGCGCCACAAACATGGCGACTTCCCGAGGTGAGACTTGGTGTCGAAATTCCTTACGGGGTAAACGTCGCAATCATGGTCCACGTTGAAGTTACTACTTTATAAAGTTCTCCCCCGTCTAGAATCTTGGCGAACGAAAGGTTACAGGAGCAGAGCCCATTATGAAGTAATAATGGCTTCACTCCTCTGCCAGCCAGCTGTGATCACGCCCCGCTTTGTTTATACAACGAGTCCCTTGGAGGTGGAGACTTTCTGGGATTGATGATGTATGGAGGAGGAACCTCGATGCTTGACCAATCACAGCAGAGTGGGCGTGGTTAGGGTAAACAAGATTTCACCTCCAGAAAAAGAAAGTGTTTTCAGTGGGCGGGGCTTAAGATCAATTTCTAACCAAATATTTCAATAAAAAGGGAGTTTTGTACAAACACACACTGAGGATACAATAGAGTCAAACATCTACTTAAGACACACTTAAATCAACACATTAGTTGCACTTTACATGTTCACCATTTGTACCCTGCACTCCTTTATAAAATATAATATCAGGGGTGTGAGTTATTATCGATACAGCGATATATCGTGTTTTTCACAATACTGTATCAATAGTCAACAGCCCTGTAACGATGTTTAATTTTTTTGCATTGTAAATTATTCTATTTTTATAAAACTTCTTTCATGGGTTTTTTTAATAAAGTTTGTGTAAAACATGTGGATATTTGAAAAATAAACACACCAGGAATATCATATTTCAATGTTTTAAGATGAAGAAAACACAATTATACAAGTACAGCTTAAATTACATTTACTTGCAAAAATGATGTCGATCAGCTAGAAAGTGTGATTTGTTAATAAAGGTTATTCAAACCCCTCAAAAGAGGAAGTGATAGCAGGAGGTTGCGAGTTCTGCTGCTGTCATGATAAGTCAGAGACGATGTAAGATTAATTTTGTATCATTTTTCAAGCATCAAAAATGTTGTCCGTGTTACAGGTCCGTGATTTCCACTATCATCTCCGCCGTCATCTTTTTATTTGCCGTAATACTTCGTAATGATCCAAAAATTTCCACCCGCACTCCTTTCACCCCTGATAGCTGGGACATACTCCAACCACTAGTGATGGTCTGATGAAGCTTCATGAAGCAGTGTCATGTTGTTTAGAGGTCAGTAGGTGGCGCCATCAGTTTAAAAATGATGTTTCACTAGTACAGTTGATCAAAACCAAAAGGAAAATAGGGCAGAGGACGCCATCTAGTGGACTCTGAAGATAATGACACTGCTTCATGAAGTTTCATCAGACCATCACCACCAACCAACCTCCTTGGATGATAATGAAAAAAAATAGGATCTTGTGTCGCACAATCACAACTTACGACGTACTTGTCACTCACACTTATGCAACTGAATTACCCATAATGCACCTCCCACGAAGAACGGCGAGCGGAAGCCTCAACCCACCACCTTGTCATTCATCTCATTCACCGACGTGCGACGAGAGCCCGGAGGCGACCGGATGAATAAAAGTGACGCAAGGATATTGAAACCGAGTGAAAAAAAACGGGAATGTTCACCCGGAAAGCTGCGGAGGAGAAGAAGAAGATACAACAATCTTTCACTGGCAGGTTGACTCTTCCGTGCATCTCCCCCGGAGATCCATCCCTACACTGTAGCGTGAACATCCAGTTCCTTCTTTCAATTAGTCCCGTTCTAACTCCCGACGTTTGTTCGCAGAAAACTCTCCGAGTGAATCTCCGCGACTCATTAGTCTTTAGAGGGAAAAGTCAAGATTATCTTTGGATTTTATTCTTTAAATCTGCAGCTATTTTTTAGTTTTTGTGGCTAAAAATTGTGCAGATTTCAAAGGAAAGTGTATTTAAAAATTCTACTGTTCTTCAGAATCATTCAAGTTTCTTAAGTACCATTTTTATCCTGAAATCCCAGTTTTGGGTCAAAGCAGTTCTTCTGAAATAGTTTCCAAAAATCTGCTTTAAGAACGTAAACAACCCCGAAAACTTTTTCTAGTAAAAAATATTTGATTCATGGTAACACACTGTAAGCGGTGTTTTCTAACAGGATTAATTTGAACTAAATTTGAACTAAATTGTCATTTACTTTCAATCATATTATGTTAATATTATTTTATTATCTGAGATTAACTTTGTCAACTGCAACTGACTTCCAGTCATGTTCTGTCAGTTTTATTTTGGAGCTAAATTTTGTCCACTGCACCTGCCTTCCAGTCATGTTCTGTCAGTTTTATTTTGGAGCAAGATTTTGTCCACTGCAACTGCCTTTCAGTCAGGTTCTGTCAGTTTAATTTTGGAGCAAACTGTTGTCAACTGCAACTGACTTCCAGTCATGTTCTGTCAGTTTTATTTTGGAGCTAAATGTTGTCAACCGGAACTGACTTTCAGTAAAGTTCTGTCAGTTTAATTATGGGGCTAAATTTTGTAAATTGATAGACTTCCACTCACTTTCTGTTCATTAATATTTTGGAGCAAACTTTTGTAAACTTTGATAGACTTTTATTAATGTTCTGTCATTATTATTTTGTGGCTAATTTTGTCAGCTGTAAACTACTTCCAGTGATGTTCTGTCAGTTTTATTTTGAAAGTAACCTCATGTAAACTTCAATAGACTTTCAGTCGTGATCTTTCAGTATTATTCTGGAGCAAAATTAGCTAAATGTAAAAGACTTTCTGTAGTGTTCTGTCACTTTTATTTTGGAGCCAAATTTGGTCAACTGTAATAGACCTCAATTAATATTCTGTCAGTATGATTTCGAAGCAAAGTTTTGTCACCTTTTTTTTAGACTCCTATTAATGTTCTGACACCATTATTCTGGAGGTAAATGATGTCGACTGTAATAGACCTCAATAAATGTTCTGACAGTATAATTATGGAGCTTAATATTGTCAACTATTTTAGTTTCTTTTTAAAACAATTTACAGAAGGAGACCTCCAGAGGGATCAATACAGTTTTATCTAACCATCTATCATTATTTTGACCCAAATGTTGTCAACTGTAATAGACTTAAGTCCTGTTTGGTCAGTATTATTCTGGAGCTAATTATTGTCAACTGCTATAATCTTTCAGTCATGTTCTGTCAGCATTATTCCGGGGCTAAATATGGTCAGGACCAGCGCTATAATACAGAGTATCCTCACACACTTCCCGCTTCAACAAAGCCGCCGGTTCAACTCCGCGACAAGGCTGTTGCAACGTGACACGAGCGTGTTCTCCCGAGGGTATAATGTGACATCTACTGGTTTGTATTCATGCAAGTGTAATGTGACGTTAAACAGCAGCATTGTCTTCGCGCGTCACAGCAACAAGTCCACGTCGGATGGAGTTGAAATCCCTGCGGAGGAGCAAGGCACGAGCTCGGCCCGAGACCGTCGCCTCTGAACTTTCAACTCAAGCTCCGGAATTATTTTGATTTAGCTGTTTTTTTCCAACAGCTTTTTCACTTTCAACACGCGGCTATTGTCGTGCTTAGAAGTTGAAGAGCACATGTGTCAAACTCAATCCAGGAGAGTAGTTTTTATGGCTTTTTAGAGTTATAGTCCAAAGTGTTTGTTCATTTTAATGTAGCGACTGGAGCTCAGGTGTCTTCGTCTTCATCTTCGTCCAAAAAAAGACTCTTAAAAACATCCAAATACCTCCATACTGCTCGTCTGTAACGTCCATCTTGGATTGAAGCCTCGACATGAGGAATTATTCAGGAAAACTCTAAAAACTTTAAATTAATTCTATATTTTAAGAAGAAATGTCATTCATCTCAACACATTACATAACACATGTGCAAGATTTGAGCCGATAGGCTGTGATTTTCCGTTAAAAACAAGCCTAAAAAAATTTTAAAAAAAGAGACCGCGAGATACTATTTTGTGGCTAATGTTGTCAGTTGTATAATAATAAACTGTAATAGACCTCAATCAATGTTCTGTCAGTATAATTTTGGAGATACATTTTGTCAACTACTTTAGACTCTCTGACATTGTTATTTGAGGAAACTTTTGTCATCTGTAACTGTCGCGTTCCGTCACTATTATTTTGGACCCCAAATTTTGTCAACTGTAATTGAATTCCAGTCCATGTTCTGTCGGTTTTATTTTGGGGGGAATTTGTGCAGCTTGAATCTCGCACATGTGCACTGAGATGTGCACTGTGTTTCAATGAGGAGACACTGAGAGCTTTCGATACAAACAACCAAAGACCAAGACAACTGAGCTCCAGTCGCTACATTAAAATGAACAAACATTTTTGTTTATAACTCTAAAAAGTAACAGATTACTCTGAAAATAATCCCAACCCTTAGTCGACATGGGGGTGAGTAGAAAATGAGTGAAGTTTGAATTTTGGGCAAACTAACTTTCACGAAATTAAAACAGTTTTAAATCACCGTCTTCTAGCTGCTGATGCGGAAACTCAAAGAATGAATGTGGATGGAAAACAAATGAGAGAAAGATGTACATGAGTCCTGAACAATTACTTTTTCAAATGTTGGTCTTATTCACGATCGATTTTTAAGTCGAATTTCAAGTGGAATTGAATATTTTGGTTGTTATAAAGTGCTACAAACTGGTGTTTCCTCATCCGGCTTTTTTTCTTTACTTTGTCATAGCTTTCTTTTAGATGTTTTTAAGATAACTTTAAGTCAAGAAGTATAATTATTCTCAGCTCCTACACGAGCCGGTAAAGAAACGTTTCCTCCCTTCAACAGTCCAAACCCCAACAAGAGCCGAAAATCCAGCATAGATGGTTAATGTTGGACTAATATTCGGCGAAATCTTTTGACAGCTCGTCCGCTCCGAGGCTGCAGGTGAGCATGAATCTGGCACATCTTTTCTTCTGCAGACTCTAGATCTGCTTTTTATTCACGGCTTGAATTTCTTTTTTTGAAAAAAGGGAAGCGTTAATCATCCTCGTCGCACAAAAATCACCGGCTTTGTTCAGATGGTCTCGGGATTAAGGCGACCCCGCTGAATGAGTCGCCGCAAATTGGATCCTTTTTAACCGAAGATAACAGTAATAAACGCTGCAGTATTGTGACGTTAGACGTGAAGGTTCAACACGCTCGGATCTCAAGCTTCACTCGTCTGGAAGTTTGAGTGATAGGAGGTTTGATAAACGCACTGGATTCACCAGATTGAGCCGAAGACGAGCATTTGAGGTTAAAAGAAGGATATTATTACGTACACAGAAGAATATACAAGCTTCTTAAAGATGTAAAATCATATAGTTGCAGTTAAAGCATTGAGTCAAATGGTTTCTGCGATTGAAAAAAGGTTTCTAAAGGGAAATGTAGAAATCCGAAAATGGGGGGGGCCACATGTGATGAAGTGGGGGACCAAATGTAAGTGGAAATATCTTCAACCAGTTTGACATGAAAAAAGGTACGACTTCAAGGACAGAAAAGGAGCAAAACTTTCTTCTTTTCCAAAGTTTTTGTGACATTTAAAGTTGTATTTTTCTTATTATAAATAATTTGGTCCCAGTCCACGTTCAAATCTACACAAGGGCCCCTATATGGCCCCTGCACCGGCATGTGATATATATATATATAAATGACTGTATTGTTTCTAAAGTAACATGAAAAAAAAGACTCTAGTGTTGCTTTAGTGTTGGTTTAGGTGTCGCTGTGACGCGTCGTGTGCCAAGAGATGCTCTTACACGCAGGCGGATGTTCTTTGGAAATGTTACACCAACATTAGAAGGAGTTGAGATATCACACGGTTGGATTAACATCTTCAAGTTGTTGCTTCTTTTTTTTTTAGAGAGAGAATCCACACGTGACGGAGACGCAATAAAGCCAAACAAAACCTTCTTATCTGGTGATAAATCAATCAATAAATACAGTAAAATTACTTGGAAAAATGAGAATAAGTGTGTTTTTTTGCGTAGGTGACGCAAAAAAACAGGTTGAAATTGACATTTTTTTTGCGTCTAATGTCTTCTGATGGAATGCAAAACCACGGAGAGAGGGATAGAATTAGCGAGGAAAGAGGGGGGAGACAGAGGGGGGAGGCAAGGGTGTCGTTTTGCTTTTTAAACAGCCCGAGGATGCGCAAGACCCTCCAATGAAAATTTAAAAAGAAAAAAAAAACATCCGCCAAGTCTGGGCTGGAGCTGAAGATGCTGATGCGAGGAAAGAAGATGTTTCTACTATCGAGGAGTGTTTTTCGGGTTAGTCAGCGCTTTTTTTTTTTCTTTCTCCGCAGATGTTTGTCAGAACATCTGTCTGATCTGTGAGACTCAGTGGTGCGCGAGGAGATGGAGGCACGCACGAGCAGAAGGGAAAAAAAAGAAAAAAGAAGAGTTTGAAAGATGAACGTACGCAACAATTACGCGCTAAATACATCTATAAAAATCGAGCCAAAACTCTCCAAAAAGTCCTAAAAGTAAACCCCGTTTATTGGTTTTAACTGATCAATGATCCAGTTCTATTCCCTCCGAATGCTTCTGCTGTAGATGTGAGGGAACTTGTCGGAGGAACCTGAACGCAGCATTTTTTTCACATAAAAATGAACGAATAACCAACAAGTGCTTCGACTCTTACCTTTCATGAAGACCAGCACCAGCGTCCAGAACCAGCCGACGATCGGCGCGTCCCGGATCCTCGCCTCCATCTCCAGGTCCGTAAAAGCCTCTGGGATTGTTCCAAAAAAAAATACAAATAAATAAAATAAAAGTGCGTTTTCCCCTTTTTTTTGTGTCTTTGCGACGCAGGGATCACTCCGGTGTCATCATTAATCTCATTTTTTTTGAAGCACCTTTGGAACTCCGAAGGAAAAAAAGCAACAAAAAAGGAAAAAAAAAGGAAAAATCCTGGTGGATAAATTCCGTTACTGTCTCCTCAGGATCAAAGTTAATTCTTTCAGGAAAACCACGTGATCTGATCCAGGTTATCCATCTCGTCAAAGTTTGGAACTCGAGGTTAAAACTCCCACGATGGACGCGCGAGGTTTCAGGGTTAGAATCCAAAGTCGCTCCATCTTTCTTTTTTTTTTTCCTTCTTTTTTTTTTTTTAATTCTCTTTTTTTTGCGCGAGTGTTCAACTTGAGAGGCAGAACACACTCCGGGATGGAAGGAGGAGAGGACAGAAGAGGAGGAGGATCTGATGCTCTCAGCAGCCGGTGGATCGAGGAGGGAGCCCGGAGGGGGGAGGGCTGAGGGAGGCGGCTTTTTTAGGGGGTGAGAGTGAGAGGGTGAGGGGGGGAGATATTTAAACCACCAATCCAAGGAGGTTTTTTCTTGGACTTTTCTATCCTCATCTTCATCATCAAAACTGACTTTTGTTTCTTCTCGTCATGTGTGGGAATGTTCGCGAGTGTTTGACACATTTAGAAAATGTAACAAGAGGATGATGCATTTTTAATGCGCGCGCATGTTTACCCCCCCCCCACCCCCACCCTCCCCCACCCTCCCCCTGCCAAATCCTCCTCGCTGGATTATTCATCACTCTTGGTGACGAAACTTAGACGCCGCGAAAAGAACATTCCGAGAGACAGTTTTTGGTTTCTTGTGGTCATCCGGGTGAGAGAGAGAGGGAGAGAGGGAGAAAGAAAGGAGAGAGAGAGAGAGGGAGGACATGGTGACTTACGTTGAATTGGAAATTGAGCGCGAGAGAGAGACGCGCCGTCCCGCGCGCAGGGGTTAAGGAGGAGCGGTAGCACCCCCTAGTGGCGGTGAGACGTGATGGAATGTCCGTTTGTTGCGTTCATTCCGAATGATTTTCAGAGTTTTATTTTTGACTTGACAATAAAGTTGAGCGTTCGCCATTTAAAATAGGTTTGTAGCTTGATTTATTTATGATATCAACTAATAATTAAAGGGTTTTGAATAGTATTTTATTTATATTTTTTTTTATTATTATATATAAGATATTTATATATATATATTAATACATTTATAAATATACGTTTTATTTTGGTTAAGTTTTTATCTTTTCATATTGTGGTGTCATTTTGGCAGTACAAACTCATTTCCGTCTTTTCTGCCGGGGTTTTTTTCGTGTGATTTTATTTCATATTTATTTTTAAAACATTCTTTATAAATTTTATTTCAATGGATTTATTTTATTTTATTTTATTTTATTTAAAGGTACTTATGATTTCTTTCATATTTATTTTTAAACATTCTTAATTTTATTGTTTGCTTTATTATTTGTTTTTGGATTTTCTTTAAATTAAATATATTTTTAGGGTTATGTGATTTTATCGTAATAATTATCAATGGATTTATTTAATTTTGTGTTTTTTTTGTTTTGTTTTTTAAAGGTAGTTGTGATTTTCTTTATATTAATTTACAAATGACTAAAAAAAACATTTGTTCATTAGCTTCATTATTTGTTTTGGGAATTTTTGTAATAATTAATTATAAATGGATTTCCTTAATTTTTTGGGGGGGTTAATACATTTCTATTGTTTTGTTTTTTCTAACTAATATTTATGATTGAATCCACATTTTCCAAATGTCTTGGTGTCTCCAGTCCAAGTGTCCAAACCTTTTGGCTTTTCCCAGCTTTGTCTCTAAACTTCTCCACATGAGATGTGGGTAATCACATAAAGCCATTTCCACCATGGCCGCACTCTCTTCTTCACCTTCTCAGTCCATTACTTTGTGTAAAATGCTTGGGTTTTAAATTTAAAGAAGATTGTTGTTTAATATAACATTATTAATACTTCCATATTTTAAATGTCAACTTATTTTCAGGTTTTCTTTCCTGGTTTATGCCAAAAGTTTTATTTCTGTCAGAGATTTCTGCAACAAAACAACTATTGAATGGGAAATATTTGAGTGTTGATGCCTGCAGCTGTGGTTTGGTAAATATTGGACACATGCGTGAGCAGGAGACTTAATGAAAATGTGAAACTCACGAATGACGAAACACGTCGAGTCTCTGGAATTTGTAAAACTCAGTAAATAGCAGCACGACCGGAGCATGTTGAGCATCGACGGACCCGACCTTCAGGTTTCCAGTCCGACATTCTGACGGAACCGTCACTCGTTATCGAACAGAACCGACCACCGTGTCTCTGAAAAATAACTCGGATTCCCGCTTCGTGACTTCCACCCTCCGCCAGAGTTCCCAGTGACAAGCTTGAAAGATCCTTTTGAAAGTCAACCATCCCTCTCTGAGGATCCACGCGAAGCATTAGTTGAGCCAGGAAGTCTTAAAAAGTCAAATTTACAAACACAGAGTGTACGGATGATGACTTCAACGTTGACGATCGACTCAGTTATACTAATATCGGATTAAGGGTTTCACAATTTTTTAAGAAGCTCTTAAGTGCAATGGTCTTCTTTGGAACGCTCTTAAGAACACTGAAATAAGGATGTCTAGGTTTCCCAGATTTGTTAAGAAGCTGTGAATTGCTATGATCTTCTTTGGAACACTCTTAAGAAGGCTGTGTTATAAGGATATCTGGGTTCCCAGATTTGTTAAGAAGTTCTTCATTGCTATGACTTTCTTTGGAACACTCTTATGAACGCTGTTAAAGAAGTATGTCCGGGTGTCCCAGATTTGTTAAGACACTCGCAAGTGCTACGATCTTCTTTGGAGCAGTCTTGAAAATGCTTTAAAAATAGGTTTTCTGGAGTAGCTCTTAGCTAGAGAACATCTTTCACTAAACAGGAAATGTAAGCTGGAGCTGACCCACTCTTAACAGCCTTCTTAAGTTCTTAGTGACCAAATGCTCAGTGATCAGCGCCAGGGAAATTCATTTTTAGAAAAAAAAACTTTTTATTGTATTATGATTTTTAGTTTTCCACATAAATCTGCAAATACAAGTTTATATTACTACTAGGACTAAAATGCGCGTTTGAAAAAAAAACTGGATCTTGGCACTCTTTCTTAGTGGAACCATTCTTAGGAGCCTTCTTACGTCCTTAAGAACAACTCGTTACTTCCTCTAAGGTAAATATACTGTTGTTTGGACAATATTTTCACCCCTTGTGTGATTGAGTTTAAGACCCCTTATCTAAGAAGGATCGATGAGTAAAAGTGTACTTCTTTAGCCAACTAATGGAGACAGCCAACTTTCCAATTCATGGTCCGTAACTTTGGGATCTTCACCAGATGATCTTTAGAACAACAGACGGAAAAAGTTAGTTGAGGAAATTACCCATAAAGACTTTGTGCAAGGCATTCTGGGATACCATTACTAGCAAGGGAGGTCCAGGAAAATCTCAGAAAAGTGAGGAAGGTACGGCGCTTGCTAGGTTAACGGGTCGGACCCTTGATCCAGGACCCTGATACAGGATCAAGGGTCTTCCTGCTGCTCTGTCCACAACTACAGTCTGTAGCTACAGCCCAACACTTGGCTTTGTGTCTTTCAAAATAAAAAACTTTTCAAAAGAAAGAAACAAATCTGTTGTCTGGCCAACCAGCCGGAACAGGAGAGGAGGTGGGTTTTGTGGAAGAGATTCATGAAAACTTAGTGAAGGCAGATGAATCGGAGAGACAGCGTTGGATCAAGACTGTTGAAGATGAAGGTACCAGGAAGTAGGAAAGAGGAATAGAGCCAATGAGGTTCATGGGTACACAAAAGCAAATCGTTATAGGCTAAGATAGAGGAAGATAAAGGCATTTTGGAAACCAATCATGGGAGAAAACCTAAGAAGAAGATGCTCTTTCCAAGCAACTGAACATTTTAATCTATGACAAATTGTCATTTATGTTCCCCAGGTGGTCTTCCTGCTTCTCCATCCAACAGAATTCTTCTTTAAGATCCTTCATCTTCCAAACTATCGGGTGATGGTACTTTCAGTCCTTCTCTGGCAATTCTCCAGAAGAACAAGTTCTCAAACAACAAAAACTTGATTTCGCAGAAGAGAAAATAAAAGTGTTACGTTGGCCTTTTTTTCTGGGGTGTGTCTAATAGATCTTCTGCTGAACGGAGGCTCTTCCTCCTCATGATGGATGACTTATTGTCCGCTTTGCTTAATCACAAGCGCCGCTGACCACAGAGCTGCTCCACTTTTCTTCTTCACTCAGGTAAAACCTCCTTAATTATACAAGTTCTACTTTCCACCGCGACACCTTTCCCTGGACGTCCTTATTTAGGGAGGATGTTCCGAGGCGCCCTGGACGGTTCAATTCCCTCACGGCGGCAAAACATACGATTCGATAGAGGAACTAGTTTAACCGGACGGAGAGAACCCGAAGAGAGCCGAAGAGAAACTTTATTAAATGTTTGAGAAGAACAAAAATATGCAGGAGCGATAAAGCAAAAGTGTCTTCCTGTTCGAGTAAATAAAGGTTTGTGAATACTATTTAAAGACTGTTTAACTATTCGAGTTTAATTAATTTATGTTTATTTATTTGTAGTAATTAAGACTATAATTCATTTTAAGATCATTTCATTTTTCTTTCCCCATTTTTAAACTGAAATAGAATAGATAAATAAAATATTTGTAATTTTTCACTGCATCAAAGTTCAAAAGGAAAGTTATTAATTTTTAAATTAAAACACATTGTTTAACTTTTTTTAATACGTATACTAACTATAAATATAAAAAACTATACAACACTAGTAAGTAAGTAAGTAATTTTTATTTGTATAGCGCTTTTCCAGACCAGGGTCACAAAGCGCTTAAACAATCAAAACAATATTCAATAAAGTATATACTTTAAAGGTCAAAATAAAACTGATAACACAACAGGAGTTCAAGAAAATCAAGGAAATGCCTGAACAAATAAAAACGTCTTAAGATGTTTCTTGAATATTGCATGTAATTTTAACCAAATTATGTTTTATTATTTCCCTTTATCAATGTTTTAATCGTATATTATAAGACTTTCCTTTAAAATATTCAAACAGGGCAACTCTGAGTATTGTTTTTCTGAACCCTCAGTAAAAAGAAATTAAGTATTAATATCATTATCAGACTCAATCCCCGCATGAATAATCTGCTGCTTTAATCTTTTGTGAGGTCAAGTTTGACCAAAGACTGAGAATATAAAACAGAATATACATGCATTTTTATTAGACCTTTTCTTGAAGTCGCTGGTTGAGAATCAAGGTTTTCATTTTCCATCTAAGGTTGTGTTTCTAGATAAAACCACAAAACAGTTTGAAAGTTTAAAAAAGTATCAAAGTGAACTTTACTTACTTTTATTCTGTGAGGAAGCAACTTGGAGACATGTTGGCAACGCTGAGGAATCAGAAGTTTGGTCAAAAGAAAAGTTTGTTTCTGCAGGTTGCTGAGAAAAGGAATGTACCATGAGTGTCAATAAATATGGGGGATGAAATACTCTGTTGAGTTACGTGAACACGGAACCTGGAAGAAAAAAGATTAAAAAGTAAATCCGAAAACATAGACAAGAAAGAAGATCCAAGAGGCAAATCGCGAGGAGTAACGTGGCACGTGATCCAAAGCTAAAGATCGCAACAGGAAGTGACATTCGACAAAATAAAAGCGTACAGGAAGTGACAATGACAATACATTCACTTGTGTAAGTCACTTTCAAAATCAAATGTAAGCTATTTTGTTCTCTTTCATACCAGATGCAGAATTTAAAACCACAGAAACGGCCTCAAAGAATTCACACATTCCATAAATGAACCAGAAAAATAACAGAGGTTTTAAAAAAGAAGTTCAAACTTGTGATTGTTTGGGTGGTGCGTGGTTCGTGGTTCGTGGTGCGTTTGTGTGAGCGTTTGCCTTCCATGAACTCGCATCAAGGGTCCACTTACTCTGGTGGTAACAACTGCACTTGAATCACAAGTGGATTTTAGGAGCAGGTTTAAACATTAAAAATGTTTAAATAACAATGAGTTACATAATCTCACCGTGTAACTTGGTGTTTTACTGGGTTCTCTTTCACCGCTTTTTACTGACAAAAATATTGTTGCATCGTTGTCCCAGATTCTTCTTCTTTGCTCTTCGGATGTCAATCAGACTCTCCATTTTGGTTGTCAAGTTAGGAATCTGAATAAACGCTTTTACTTAAACAAAGAATGGAAATCAGATCTGGTTTAAAGTCACAGGTTTTACTAGTACAAGTGAGAAGAGATCAACAGAGTTTACATGTTTGTTTGAATCCTTTCTGAAGCGCAGAGCTGATAGTTCGCTGTTATATCTTCGTCGCAGTTTCACAAGGCAAGTTTCCTTCCAGGCTCTGACAGTGATACTGTGGTGTCGCTCTTCTGTTGTCATCTTGTGCTACACTTTAAAACCCTAAGTTCAACGTTGGAAACTTGAGAAATTATTTTGTCAGTTATTTCCTGAAAAAGCTGGTTCCCAACATTAATTTCTGTAATTTTTATAATTTGTCTTATTTATTGCTGGTGTTCTTAAAGTTTTTAGTTTTTTTTCCTGTGACCCCCCGCGACACATAAATTGGTCACATGACACACATAAATGTTTACATTACATAATTAGATCATCGCATGACACACATATATGTTAACATTACATACATAAATAATCACATTATATACATAAATAATCACATTACACACATAAATGTTCACATTTCATAAACACATGATCACATGACACACATAAATGTTTACATTATATAAATAAATCATCACATGACACACATACATGTTAACATTACATACATAAATAATCACATTATATACATAAATAATCACATGACACACATAAATGTTCACATTTCATAAACACAAGATCACATGACACACATAAATGTTTACATTATATAAATAAATCATCACATGACACACATACATGTTAACATTACATACATAAATAATCACATTATATACATAAATAATCACATTACATACATAAATGTTCACATTTTATAAACACAAGATCACATGACACACATAAATGTTTACATTATATAAATAAATAATCACATTACATACATAAATAATCACATGACACACATACATGTTAACATTACATACATAAATAATCACATTACATACATAAATAATCACATGACACACATAAATGTTGTAAGTATGTAATTAAAGTCAGCATTGTTTAATAATTAATAACAAATTCAATAAAATTAAGTATGAAGTCAATTTGATGAAAAGAACAATGTGAATAATGGATGGAAATAATAAGAACTGTTCTTATTTTTTCTTGTTAGATTCCAGCTGAAAACAGTTTATTTGCAGTATCAAATGTTGTCGACTTCCGATGAAAATTTATAAAACAAATCTTTAAATGTAGTTGCATGATATAGATGATACAAAATAAAAATAGTGTCTGATTCGAAGTGTGTGATTGTATAAAAATGTACCTAAACTGATGTAAAGATGAGACTGTTATACGTAAATAAAAAATGCTTCCCTACCATCGATTTTTCCAAACAACCCAACACGACTGATCACATGACCCCCATCACTCCTCGCCAGAGGTGACGACCCTCCAGTGGCCCCCGCAGGTCTTCGAGGGTAACTATCGACCCCCAAGAAACGACCGGACCGTCGTGAGACCCCCGAGCCGAGGGCCAAAGGCGGCGACGGTTTGGAATCTCTGCAGCGATGATGACGACGCGCTGTCTCGTCTTTACATCCATCACCGGCGGAGCGACCAGAGATCAATTACGAGGAGACTCCGGAACAATCCGCCCTCTCACAGCTACACATGCAATTTGCTCGGCCCCGGCGTAAATCAATGGAGACAAGTGGGGCTAATTTAGACCATTTGATGTCAATTTGATCTTGACCCTTTCCCTATCACACACACACTCCCTCACACCACAGACTGTAGCGCTCAATGACTCGCTGTGTATGGCGTTTACGGGCGGCTATGGACGCCCTTCTTTCTATCCTGACGCCATCGTAACTCCTGTTCCCACTTTTGGAGATTTTTCAATATCGCGTCTGTCAGAGAGGATTTTGTTTACACGGCCCTTCGGATGAAATAACAGCAGCAGGGGCCATCAATTACAGGGCGAGGGATTGGAGGCGGAGGGAGGGGAAAAGTTTGCGAAAAAAAGATAGTGAATATGAAATTGTGGGGAGAGAAAGTAAGAAGGATGGAGAAGAGACTGTGATTTACATCCAGGTCTGAGGCGTCTAAAAGTTGGTTTGACATGTCCATGAACATGGAGGTTCTACAGATAAAACAATCCCAGCTACTTGGGGAGATAGACAGGGGGCACCTTCTACTGCTACCACATGCATTAAGAGAAAGAAAGAAGGTTTTTATAGGCTTAAATTTCTCCTGGCTGGATTCAAACCGGCAACCCCAGTGCTTCCCATTGTTTGTTCGAGTTTCGAGTATGACTCTCTTCACACAAACGCTTTTTTTCGGATTCATCAGACTTCCCGTTGAGCTCCGGAAAGTTTGTAATTAAACCCTGCAAATAAACAAACATTTGACTCGCTCGCTCATGCACGACTCGAATAAACTCAACGGAATCAACCTCGACAGAAATACAATCGTTCAAGGGTCACAGACGTTGAGCTAGTTAGCGTTTAGCATGTACAGGCGGGGGGGATTGTGGTTCTTCTTCGAGTATTCTTCTGGATTCATGCCACGTTGAAATGTGTCAGCTATGCCAGCTAACTGGTCGTTGGTTCCGGGACACGCTGGATAAATTGTCCTTGAGCAAGGGTGTTAAACTCAATTACACAAAGTGCCAAAAGATTTAAACAGTCTCGGGTCAAACTAAGGTCTTTGACATTATCCAGTTTCCTAACTTCGCTTAAACACTGGCGTCTTTATAGGTCACGATATTAACATGAGCATTGATCTACTTTGATTCAAGCCGACCATCCCGTGGGCCCACATGGAATGACTTGGTGGCCAAGACTTGAGTTCTGAACAAGTGCTCCAGAGTCTACTCCAGGTAGACTCTAATCCCCAACTGCAGCCCCTTGACTTTGAGGTCTAGTGATTATACTTTGAGTCTCTCCTTGTTGGTCACGTACCTCATCTCTTATCCTTGTGTCTCACAGAAACGGGAAACATTGTAGAGGTTGTTTTATGGGTCTTTGTTTCCTCCAGATTCACAGTCCATTGGACTGGTGAGGTCTATAGCAACATATTAACAAGATACCTGAGCCACCTTAAATGGTTTTGAATAAGTGATTGTTCTACCTCCTGACTTCTTCCCTTCTGTTAAAAGTTTATGCTCGATATATTCTTAGTAACAGACGCAAAAGAGAAGGATTTCTTTGGGTCCACCTTGGTACAGGAAGCATCCTGACAGGATTCCTGAGCCACTACTACTGCTTTTCAACCTTAGTGAGGTACACCAAGCATGTCTATCTAGTAGGGGCCCCAAGGGGCCATCTTGATCATGCAATAAACAATCTTTGTGGGTCCACCGGGGTTTGGAATCATCCAACCATTTCCTCATAAGGGCGTCTTTGATCAGATGGTAGAGTGGTTGGCTTGTGGCCTGATCTGGCCTGGCCAGGTCACAGGTTCAATCCCAGTTCCGGACAAGATTGTGCTATTGTGAGAGCAAGACACTTAACCCTGATCACACCTGATTGCTGGCGCGCTGCATCGCAGCCTACTCCCATCGGTGTGTGATCATGTGTGTAAATGCCATAATACCATACTAGAGGGACACCCCCAAGGGTACTGAGAGTTTCCCAGACACCTGAATTGGTACCTTTCCAGGCAGGAGCCTTAGGGCAGAGTTTAAGTGAGGGTATGAACTAGGGTTCAGGAGTCTCAAGACAGTAATCAGTTGATAGTTAGTCAGGTGCTGCTTTCTTAAGAATACTCCTGATTGGTTCAACTATATGTGCTTGACTGGTTGGAACCAAAACCTGCACCATCCCAGCCCTTTTCTGGACCAGTTTTAAACCTGTGACCTAGGGTAACTATATTTTCGAATACCTAAAAAAAGAGTGTTCCTCCTAACTTAGTTAAGTTAAGTACACATTGTGAATTCCCCTAAAACAAGAACTCCTGGAAATGGTGAAAAAAGCTTGCTCAAAGTCATGCCGGACAGACTCCAAAAGGAGGACATGTCTTCTCCTAGTGAACGCACTTGGCCAGTGCACAAATTTTCGACGGATAGTACTGTCTCAAATCAAACGCTGATCGCAAACATTATCGCCGACATCTCTTGACGGCACTTTTCTCCAATGGATTGATTCATCTTTTTATTATTGTCGTTGTGTTATTTTGTGGAACTTGAGTGTTTTCCTGTGAAATTTGACGCCAGTATCTGCTCCGTGTCGTCGGTGACGTTGCTTCCGTTTAGCGCCGCAGTTGAGGTTGGAAACTGCCAGCAATGGACCTTTTTGCACCCCACCCTTATAAACCGGTGGGTCTTTGTTACGGCGATCGGTGTTTCAAGTTAGTGTTTTGAAGGAACTCTAGTCTTCATGTCTCTGCTGGGCTCTTTAAATCTCTCAGGTGTGCGTTAGAAAAAACAAACACCTGCCCAGGCTTCTGTGTTAGCAACAGGTTCTTCTGCGCGACCCCTTGTTTTTTCCCCGGTTTGTCGGCTGGTTGCTCCGGTGACATCGCAGGATTCTCTCCCCCCCCCTTCTTGTTGCCTGACACAAAAGAAGTCACGTAGAATCATGCCTCGGCGTACATTCACATCAGCGTTTAATCCTCCGTAATTAGCTCTGGGAATTTGGGGAGATGTTTGGCCGTGTAATCACCTAAATGGTTGCAGATGACTGGTCGTAATTACAGCCGTGGAGATTGTATCGAAAGGCTTATTCAAATTCTTTGCGCGGCGCGGAATGATGAACTACGCTTTAATAAGAGTCAAATGAAAATGAATTCTATCGAGAGCGATCGCTGGTTTATTGTTCGTCGATGATGCTTCGTTAATTTCAATTATGAAGTCGTGTTTCTTTTTTATCGGGGAGTCGCGGTTATTTTAGAAGAAAAAACAAGTTTCTAAAACGTTGCGTTGATTGAACTAAGAACACATTTTTTAAAAAGATCGTCGCACAAACAAACACACGCACACAAGCGCGCACACTGTAACTCAATTGGAACAAACATCCAATTTGCCGGGGAAGATTACCCAGGAGGCCTTGCTGCTGGCCACCTGAGAGGGATTCGGAGGTGACTCATCAGGAAGATGCTAATATGATTTTTTTTTCTTTTTTGTTCGCACAAAAACACACGAGTAAATAAATATTTTGCGACAGGAGTCCACGACCACTGGCAACTTAATTACACTCATTCCGCTGATTGTCCCCCACAGGAGCAAAAACACACACTCGCGCCGCGATGACAATTTGGCTCGGAATTAAGGACGTGTCGGAATCACTACATTTCCCTGGTGTGCGTCTGTGTGTGTGTCTGTGTGTGAAGTGTGTGTTCATAGGAAATGTATCTTGACTGATGAAAGTTCACAGCTTGAAATTATTTGATTAAAATCTTTCAAACTGTCCTTTGAGTGATTGGATGTTTGTTTCTTCCTTTATTTGTTTCTTCCTTTATTCATCTAATTCGTTCTTCATCCCTTCTTTTCTTTATTTATCCTTTTCCCTGCTTTGTTTATTCATCAGTTATTACTTTCTTCGTTCATTCATTCATCTGTCAATCCACTTGTTCCTTTTTCCATCCTTTTTTTATCCATCTATCTATTTCTTCATTCGTCTGTTCAATCCTTTCATCCTTCCTTCCTTCATATCCTTGTTCATTCCTATTTTACTTCCTGCCAATGCTCGTCTATTCGTTTGTTTCTTTGTTTATGTATTCATCCCCTTTTTTACTTTCTATATTTCTTTACTTTGTTATACCTTTCCTTGTCTTTACCTCCTTAATTTAATGATCATTCCCATTTTCCTTTCTTCTTTCCTGTCATTCATTCATCAGTCAATCCACTTGCATCTTCCTTTCTTCACTCATCTTTTCAATTCCTTCTTATTTCCTATCCTTGTTCATTCCCTTGTTACTTCCTACACATGTTTATTAATTTGTTACTTTTTTCATTCATGTCTTTATTCTTTTGTTACTTATCTTGGCTTTTCTCTTTGTCTTTCTCAGATTTTTTTTTATAATTCATCTGTTCATTTAGCCACATTCTTTGGTTTGATTTTCTCTTTTTCCTTTAAGTGGTTTTCTCTGTACCTTCTTTTTTCATTCATTCATTCCTTTCTTTAGTCCTCCCTTTATTTTCTTGGTCTTAAATCTCCATTAATCTGTTTAATTAATGCATTTGTTCCTTTATACTTTCATTCCCCACTTCCTTCCTAAGTGTGTCCATATGTGTGTGTTTATCTGTTTTTACCCTTCATTCTTTCCTTCCTCTATTCCTATCCTAATCCATCTTTTTCTTTCCTTCCTTTTTGTTCATTGATCTGTTCATTACTTTGTTTCTTTCTTCTTTCCTCCCTTTCTTCATTCATTTTTTTGTCAGTAATTTCAATTTTATCTGCCTTCATATCTTTGTTCATTCCTTTGTTTATCTCTTTTTTGACCATTCATCTTTTCATTCATCTGCCCATATTCTATTTGTATATCAAATTATTTATTTTCTCTTTTCTTTCTTTTTTCATCTCTTGACCTTCTTTTTTTCAGTTTTTCATTCCTTTCTTTAGTCCACCATATATTTTCTTGTTCTTTAATCTGTTTAATTGATGTATTTGTTCCTTTCATTCCCTGCTTCCCTACATTTGTTCATTTGTTTTTGTGTTTATCCATTTCTTCCTTTACTCTTTCCTTCCTCTATTCCTCTATTTTTATTTCCTTTTTTTGTTCATTGATCTGTTCACTCGTTTGTTCCTTTCTTCTGTCCTCCCTTTGTTTGTTCATCCATGTATCAGTCAATCCACTTGTTTCCTCCTTCATTTGTTCACCCATCCGTTAATCCTTCCTCCTTTTCCTCCTCTGAATGTGAAATTGTTAATTCTTTCATTCGCCTATTTGCTCCTACTTGTCTTACTTTTGTTTTTTTGTTCATCCATTTGTTCTTTCCTTCCTCCCTAATGACCCCTTGTTAAGCTTAAGTAAGTAAGTAAGTAATATTTATTTATATAGCGCTTTTCGAGACCAGGGTCACAAAGCGCTTAAACAATCAAAACAATACTCAAAAAAGTATATACATTGAAGATCAAGATAATACTGAGAACAACACAGGAGTTCGAGAAATTCAAGGAAAAGCCTGAACAAATAGAAACGTCTTAAGATGTTTCTTAAAGGAGTCAGTAGATCCATCAAGCGCAAAGAGAGAGGAAGATCGTTCCAAAGCTTAGGAGCAACAGCCTGAAAAGATTTCTCTCCTCTGGTCCTGAACCGTGTTCAGGAACCATAAGTAGATTCTGATCCACAGACCTCAGAGCCCGAGCTGGGGTGTAAGGCTGGATCAGATCAGTGATGTAAGGAGGAGCCTGACCATGAATAGTTCTGAAAGTAAGAACCAGAATTTAGAAGTTGATCCTGAAAGAAACTGGAAGCCAGTGAAGACTTTTAAGGACCGGAGAGATGTCATACAATTGTTGGTGGAAATGAAGACAAATTCATGAACAACTATGAAAGACAAAAGCAGAGATGCAGATGAGCAAGGCAGCGATGACGAGTGATGAAAGGAGTGCACGTGAGGAAGCCGCTAATGTGTTCGTTGATATGAATGACGGATATACTGCGAGCGAGGAGTCGAACAACCCGGTTTAATAACATAAATTAAGGTGACTTCCCTCCAGTAAGTGGTTCCAAACATACGCCGGCGTTCTTGGCGGGCGAGCGTGAACCCTATAAACCCCGCGACAGAGATGAGCGATGGATTCTGGCCCATTCCGCTGGATAAAGTGGCTCTTTGGATCGGAACAGAGGAAGGTGAGGAAAATGAAAGAGGACATCCAGATGGAATGCGAGCAGCGAAAAGGTGGAGTGACGGAGGTAAACAGACGGAGGCAGATGGAGGGAAGAGCGAGCAAATAAGAGCCAGTTTAGCGGCGGATGGATGCTGCGATAAGAGCGAAACGCCGAGCAGGACAGGAGTTGTTTTGAGCCGGTTGTTTGGACAGATGGTTGTCTGTGTGCTAATTACGGAGCGAGTGCTCGACACTGTGAACACAATCAAAGAGGGAAAACCAGCTTTATGTGCTCAGCTTCACCCGCACATGGACGCATGAACACTCCGGGCCGCGGAGGCATTTGAGCGAAGGGATAAACAAACACATATTTGTACACAGAAAGAGGGGGATGAGGGGCGCGTGGACAGGGCCGGTGACCACGAGGCCCGGGCTATCGAACCAAACAGAGGAAGTAACGACAGATGTTTGTTCATGAGTTGCTCTGGTCCCTCAAAAGTGACACGAACGCCATCATGACTCCGACAAACCGTTGACCAGGTCGCGGAAACTATGGATGGATGTTCAGAGGCGAAGACTTGCGGTTCTTCTAGGAATCATTTTAGTTTAATTTTCCTTTGTCACTTTGTTCTTGGGCTTCAATCAAAATATTGTATCACCTATTTTAGTATGGCTTTTTAGAAAACTGCTTATTCCAGTTTCTTTCAGGATCAACTTTAAAATTCTGGTTCTTACTTTCAGATCTATTCATGGTCAGGCTCCTCCTTACATCACGGATCTGATCCAGCCTTACACCCCAGCTCGGGCTCTGAGGTCTGTGGATCAGAATCTACTTATGGATCCTCGCACACGGCTCAGGACCAGAGGAGAGAAATCCTTCCAGACTGTTTGGAACGATCTTCCTCTGTGTTTGATGATCTACTGACTCCTTCAAGAAACATCTTAAGACGTTTCTATTTGTTCAGGCTTTTCCTTGATTTTCTGGAACTCCTGTGTTGTTCTCAGTATTATCTTGATCTTTAAAGTATGTACTTTTTTGAGTATTGTTTTGATTGTTTAAGCGCTTTGTGACCCTGGTCTGGAAAAGCGCTATATAAATAAATATTACTTACTTACTTACTTACAAAATGTCATAATCACCAACTTCCTGACAGACAGGAGCCAGCAGGTGAGATTGGGAGAGGTCTCCTCCACCACTCTGACAATTAGCGCCGGCGCCCCCCAGGGATGCGTCCTGTCTCCACTGCTATTCTCCCTTTACACCAATAAGTGCAAGATCCTGAAGTTTGCAGACTAACAGGACGGCGTCAAATCTTCATAGCGTTTTGAGGTCGAGCGTCTGGTTTCGGTGGCGCAGCAGGAACAACCTGGAGCTCAACACGCTCAAGAATGTAGAGATGACAGAGGACTTCAGGGGGCACCCCTCACCATCAACAGTTCCTGGGAACAACAATCTTCCCCGGGACCTGAAGTGAGGGAGGCTGACATCACCTGCATCCTGAAGAAGTCCCAGCAGAGGATGTACTTCAGTGGACTGTGAAGACGGCAGAGTGAAACATTGGTGCCCCCCTGCCCTCCAGCCAGGATCTGTATGAGTCCAGGACCAGGAAGAGAGCAGGGAACATCAACAAGGACCCGACTCACCCCAGGATCATCCCTCTTCTGCCCCCTCCAGTCAGGCAGGTGCTACAGAGCCCTGAGGACAAGCGCTACCTGCCACAAGAACACTTTCTTCACATCCGCCATCTCACTCTTGAACACTTAATCCCCACCATGCCATTTATTTACAAAGAAATCCTTGTCTTGTATTTACTGGCCAATAAAGCTGCTCCTGATGGTTCAAAATGCTGATGTCGAAAATATTTTTACTCTCGTATTGTCAGCCGTGACTGAACATTTCATGATCGTATTTTAAATACAATTTTCTACAAAAAAATGTGTTTATTATCAAGCACCCCGAACTTCTGAGTAAGTCCCACACTACTCTGAGGTTTTCAAGGAAAACTACCTTATAACATTAAGACTGAAAACCTCTGCATTACATTTGATTTTTCAACTTGTTTTATTGTTTTTATTCCCCAAAAAAACGTCCTGTCTGGTATTGAATCTTGTTGCTTGTGTCTTTCCTCGTTTCCAGCACCGCCTCAGGCAACATATCACACCCCTGCTGCAAGATGTCAGGACCAGAATCCACCTCCTTTAAGAGAACTGAGGTCGTTTTAGGAAGGACTCCATTGTGTGAAAGACTTGAGCTGTGTCGCATACTTCTCTTAGTGCACTGGAGGTTAGTATGCATCAGGATAGTGTACGTACTAACTAGTACACAAACTCTCGACAGATAGTATGTCTCAAATCAAACACTGCCGCTACACACAAACAGGAAATGACGCGACAGCTTCTTCTTCTACTACTATTTATGATGATTTCAACCAGCTGTAGGAACACTAGCGACACCTGCTGGCAGCACGTTTGGTTTGGATCAAGAAATATGAGAAACAAAATATTTGCAAGGTATTTAGGCCGGTATCAAACTGTTTATCTTAGCTGCTATAACTAACTTAACTGTTTATCTTTAGCTCCTATAACTAACTTAACTGTTTATCTTAGCTGCTATAACTCACTTAACTGTTTATCTTAGCTGCTATAACTCACTTAACTGTTTATCTTAGCTCCTATAACTAACTTAACTATTTATCTTAGCTGCTATAACTAACTTAACTGTTTATCTTAGCTGCTATAACTAACTTAACTGTTTATCTTAGCTGCTATAACTCACTTAACTGTTTATCTTAGCTCCTATAACTAACTTAACTGTTTATCTTAGCTGCTATAACTAACTTAACTGTTTATCTTAGCTGCTATAACTCACTTAACTGTTTATCTTAGCTCCTATAACTAACTTAACTGTTTATCTTAGCTGCTATAACTAACTTAACTGATTATCTTAGCTGCTATAACTAACTTAACTGTTTATCTTTAGCTGCTATAACTAACTTAACTGTTTATATTTAGCTGCTATAACTAACTTAACTGTTTATCTTAGCTCCTATAACTAACTTAACTGTTTATCTTAGCTCCTATAACTAACTTAACTGTTTATCTTAGCTGCTATAACTAACTTAAATGTTTATCTTAGCTGCTATAACTAACTTAACTGTTTATCTTTAGCTGCTATAACTAACTTAACTGTTTATATTTAGCTGCTATAACTAACTTAACTGTTTATCTTTAGCTGCTATAACTAACTTAACTGTTTATGTTTAGCTGCTATAACTCACTTAACTGTTTATCTTAGCTGCTATAACTAACACTTATGCACTAAAAATACTAAGTTTAAGTACGCAAGTATGCGATTTGAGACACAGCACTGGAAAGTCTGATAAAAACTTGTATAACTTCGATCTCTAAGTTTCTGGTTTTGATGTTATTTCAACAAGACTTTCTTTTCCAAGACGTGTGCGTGAACTTTTTTGCCTGCGTTTCTCCAGCTCGTTGTGTGTTTTTTTTTTTTTTGTTTACGAGAGTGTGCGACTGCTGTCGTCTCGACACGTTCAACCGCCCGAAGATTCCCGCTCATCTGGTGCACACTGAGCTGGTAATCCTGGAGGAAGAGCCGCTAAAACCGTCCTCAGCTGCAGACGCCGCCCGACGCCAGCCGGACCCGCCTCGTGCAGACAAAAAAAAAGGCAAAAAGTGTGTGTGTGTGTGTGTGTCGCAGGTGTGATGATTACAAGGCGTTAAGGTGGAGGGTTATTGGAGGCCAATGATAATCTCTGTTCGTTTATTAATTTATGTTACACACGTACATGTCAAACGCTTTGACGAGGCCAGGAGAGCAACAGCTTGTCATGAATATTTATAGTGTGTGTGTGTGTTGCGAGTGTTGGGTTGTACAGGAAAAAAAAACATACACTCCAGAGACAGGACATTTAGCCTGGTGTGTGTGTGTGTGTGTGTGTGTCATCATCCACCTCGGGCCACTTGTGTTGGAGAGGGAATGAGGAAATCACAGTGAAAAACAAAAGGTTGTCAAAAAAAAAAACTCATTTTGTCGTTCAACAAGCAACAATTACTCCCGGTCGTCGCCCACGCCGCGTCTGAGTTGTAAACAATTAGACAAATAAGACTTCGATGGGATTTTTTCCGCAAATTTGAATTCGGCGTCTGGCGTCGCGGGACACGCTTCGGAATTAACGACTGTTTTCGGTGAAAAAAGTTTCCGTCGACTCCGCGATGACTGGAAATATACAATTCGTCGCTCGTTGAGTGGAAGTAAAATATATATGTTTTGACACACAATGATGGCGACACACAAGAGGGGGGGAGATGTACGACAACTTAACAATGAATGTGTCTGAAGGGCGCCATCTAATGGACAGTCGCGGACGCTGCAGGGACAAGAAAATAAAGTGCATTGATCTTTTAACGTGTTTGTAAATCATCATCACATATGAAGGTAGAGCTGGAGAAAATGTAGCTTTACTTCTCCTTCTTTGTAAAATGTCGCTGAGCTCAAAGGTTTACGGTGGCCCAGAAGGGCAGAAACAAAATTTATAAAACTCTAAAAGCAAAATTATAATTTCTTAACTAATTTAAAAATACAGAAGAAGAAAAACAAACATTGAAACAACGTTTTTATTTCCAGAGAAAAAATGAACTACAATTTAAAATTTCTCGAAACAAAAAGAAAATTCCCTGAAACAAATGTACAAACCCTGGAACCATTTTTCAAACTCTTACACAATATAACAATTTCCTGAAATAAATTTACAAACTCTAGAACAAAATAAACATTTGCTGAAAAAATGTTACAAACTCTGAAATAAAATAACAATTTGCTACATTTTTTTTTACAAAATATGAAATAAAATAACAATTTGCTGACATTTTTTTACAAACTCTGAAATAAAATAACAATTTACTGAAAGAAATTTACAAAATATGAAACAAAATAACAATTTGCTGAAACAAATTTATAATTTCTTGTAACAAAATGAAAATTTCCTGAAACAAATTTACAAAATATGAAATAAAATAACGATTTCCTGAAACAAATTTACAAACTCTGAAACCGTTTTTTCTCTCAAACAATATAACAATTTCATGAAACAAATTTGCAAAATCTGAAACAAAATAAAAATTTACTGAAACAATTGAATAAACTCTGAAATAAAATAACAATTTACTGAAACAAATTTAAAAACTCTGGAATAAAATAACAATTTCCAGAAACAAATTAAAAAACTATGGAATAAATTATCAATTTCCAGAAACAAATGTGCAAAATATGAATTAAAAAAAACAATTTCCTGAAACAAATTCACAAACTCTGTAATAAAATAACAATTTTCCGAAACAAATTTATAATTTCTCGTAACAAAATGAAAATTTCTTCAAACAAATTTACAAACTCTGAAACCATTTTTCAAACTCTAAAACAATATAACAATTTCATCAAACAAATTTGCAAAATCTGAAACCATTTTTCAAACTCTTAAACAATGTAACAATTTCATGAAACAAATTTGCAAAATCTGAAACAAAATAACAATTTACTGAAACAATTGAACAAACTCTGAAATAAAATAACAATTTGCTGAAACAAATTTACAAAATATGAAATAAAATAACAATTTCCAGAAACAAATTTACAAACTCTGGAATAAATTATCAATTTCCAGAAACAAATGTGCAAAATATGAATTAAAAAAACAATTTCCTGAAACAAATTCACAAACTCTGTAATAAAATAACAATTTTCCGAAACAAATTTATAATTTCTCGTAACAAAATGAAAATTTCCTGAAACAAATTTAGAAACTCTGAAACGATTTTTCAAACTCTAAAACAATATAACAATTTCATGAAACAAATTTGCAAAATCTGGAACAAAATAACAATTTCCTGAAACATATTGAAACAAGCCGTTTCTTAATTTCTCTTGGACACGTGAGGACACTAACAATGTTCCACTTTATAACCCTGAGGCTCCAGGAACAGACGGACATAACTCGGGTTGACGATTGTGTGTCATCGGTCATAGTTTGAGGACGTCAGCTGTACTTAAATCATGTTAAAACCACATCAGCCGCTACATTACGACCACTGCTAAACGATGCCAGGAAGGATCCAGACTCACCCATGTGTGACAGTCTGTGTGTCACTGGCTAGTGTGCGTCACAGCTCGCTGCACATGTGGCAACAATAGCAACACATCTGTAACGTTGACCCACATCCAACCCGGAGCTCGTAATGAAGTCTGATGTCAGCAGTTTAAAAAAAGCCGTTCAATCGCTCCCACAAGTAAACAAGCACAACTTAACGAACACATTGTCCAAAATCCCCCGGTTCGACGTTAGCAAAACTCACTCTCGGTGTCAGACTCGACCAAGTAAGAGTAAAGCAGATGGATTATTAAAACTAATTCTGCTCCCACCTTCCCTCGCCTCGGCCGTCTCGGCTATTTCCAGGGCAATTAAAATCGCTGCCATGCTCAATTTTTGGGGGGTTTAACGGGAAGTCCGCGGCCTTTAGAGAAATCCCGGAGAGAAGTTGGGCGAAGGGATTCTCGGCAGGTAGGAGTCGGATGTTTTCGTGTTGCTAGGGACGACTGCTCGGGTGGATTAGCTAATAAGTTGCCAAGAATTCATTAAAAGAAAGTTCAACAAATAACATGTTTTGTTTCTCAATGAATCCAACAACAGCTCTTACCATAATCATGACGCAAGACATCTCAAAGTGCAGAGACACATCCAGACCCTGTTGTCGTTATGTACATCCCATAATTCAAACCCGTCAAATCAATGGTTGACCAAGAAGAAAATACTGGGTTTCAGAATTAGGGCCAAGTTAAGGCTGTTCCTTGGTTTAGTCTGAGTCTAGTTACTCCACAAGTTTTTGGTCAGTTTGAGATTGTTTGGTAATGTTGGGTGCTGGACATAAAGATGACCAGGACGGTGTCCGAAATGGCAAAAAAGAGTCTAAAAGAAGTCAATTCTCTGGAGCTGAGACACCAAGTTAATTTATACTCTGAATGATAGACCTTGAATTTAAACCTATGGACACCACAAGTCCATACTACAGTCCAAGTGAGGACTGGACCACATCCTTGGCATACCTTCCAGTGGTAGGATTTTAGACCTGATTTCGGGGCATTGTGGGCCTGGCTCTACAAATCTGTGATGGCAGGTTCAACTCTGTGTCTGTGACAAAGACTAGACTCTGGAATGACTTGGTGGGTTAGGATTGATGAGATGATTTCTTTACCATCCTTCTTGAGAAATGGTGGACCACTGGATGAACCAATAACACTTGCGCAGGACGTCCAATCCTAGCTCTGGCTTTTTGAGGCGTGGTTTTGAGGAACATTTTTGAAAAATGGGACTTTCTTCTACCCCTTTGGTCCCCAACCACTGGGCAACAGCCCGGTAGAGGCAAGGAAGGAACTTGTTATTAAACCGGATCACAAAAAAGGAACACACATGGAGACAGTTATCTGGGTCACGCCCAATAACATTAAACATGTCTTGGCATGGCATCTGGTTCGCTTCCAGGTCGAGCCAACTTGTGACCTTTCTGTGTGGAGTTTGTATTGGGTTTACTCCGGGCACTCCGGTTTCCTCCCACAGTCCAAAAACATACAGAGGTCGATTGAGAACTTTGGGAAGTTGTCGATAGATATGAGTGTGTGTGTGAATGGTTGTGTCTTTGTGTGTCCTGCGAGAGACTGGTGTCCTGTCCAGGGTGTCCCCTGCCTCTCACCCTATGATACTGGCATAAGCTACAGTAGTAAGGGATAAAGCGGTAGAAAATGAATGAATGTATGATAAACATGTCGTTAATGCAAAATAAGGTTTGGGTCAGACTGTCAATATTAGTGTTACTAATTTTGAGTAGTGTTAACCCACAACTAAACCATCCTAATCGGATTCAAAATTCTAGGCAAAGTCCAAAAATGCACCCTGAAAACCCATTTGACGGTTTTTTGGATGTGTACTTCAGATATTTAGACCCAGTTTAACCCTTGTTTTATCTCTGGTTCAAGGTGACCCGAAGGCCCGAAAACAAATGTAACCCTGACACTGAGATTAAACAAGGGTTAAACTGGGTCTAAATATCTGAAGTACACATCTACACAAGTACACAATTAACCATCCAGTCGCCCTTTATTTTAAACCCCAATTTCTTTTGGGTCAAACAGGCCACACCAAGTACAGGGGCATCCTGCCAATTGCAAAATTGTGCATTTTCACCGGGTCACTTTGACCCAGAGTAGACACAAGGGTTAAGCATCTTGATGATGGATTCATCTGTGCTAACATGTCAACGTTGTTATTCCAAAACACCCCTAAAATAAGCCAGTTAAGGTAGAAATCTTCACAAAAACTTGCCAGGAATAATCTAAGCTAGTGTCAAGGTTCTAAGAAGGGGATTGTCCGGCAACTACGATTTCCATTTTAGAATTGACTTCAACGCCCCCCCTTCCGAAAACTTGCCAGGAATAATCTTAGCTAGTGTCAAGGTTCTAAGAAAGGGGATTTTCCCGGAAAGCTTTGAACTGCGATTTCTATTTTAGAATTGACTTCAACGCCCCCCCCCCCCCCCCCCGACTCCCTTTTCTGATCATAACGTCTTAAATTGGTTCCGAAAATCTTGATGTGTTCGCTCGGCACCGTCGCCGTTACGTGGCGGGTTCAGCGGTGGCGGGTTCAGCGGCGCCACTCCACTCCTCGGGATCGATAAGGGAAGCCGTCGTTTAGCAACAATTTGCCGCCTCTTTAATATGTTCCAGCCAGGAGTGCACTTATTATCATCTGCCAAGAAAATTAGCGCTCCGGAGGAGCCGGAGGAGCTCGATCAGGAGGAGGAAACTCTCCCAGGCGATGGTTATTTTGCCCTTTTTAATATCGGAGATGGAGATGGGATCGATCGGGAGGGTTTGCGCTCGGAGCCCCCGAGGTGAGGGTTTTCCCACCGTGAGAGCGCGATGAGTTACATAAAGCAGATTATTATCAAAGACAGATTTAGACGGGGCCGTAATGATTTCTCGGCTAATTTGCCGGATCCTCAAAGCTGCACTCAAGGTTTGTTTGCAGGCGAGGAGAGTTCTCTCAGCAGCAGAGTCAACCACGGCACCGTCACTGTGGCGTAGCTGCATCAGATGAACACTTTATACTCACGTTTCCTATTATTTATTGAGTTTTGCATGTAAACTACAAGTCAGAAGTTGCATCACTCAACAATTTTCCAAGTTTTTTTTATTGAAATTCAAGCCGTTCATGTCAAATAAAAAGCTTAAAATGGAAGAAGAATAAGAAGTAACTAGTATCTGCTTTCTACTTTGATGAGTCAAACTTTTAGAATAAATTGATACACTTATTTATCTATTGACCTCAAGTGTTTATTTGTTTTACTTTCATTGCAGAGTAACCAAGAGTAATGTTCAAGCCCATTTGAACGCTTACCTGTAACGAAACCCCCTGATTGGCTCATCCGTGTCACATGACAAATTTTTACATTTACAAGTAATTAATACATTTCAACCTTCTTAAAAATATATATATAAGAACAGCTATCTTTTAAGTAATCCCTGATAGTCACTTTAACGTTTTATATTCTATTGTTCAGTTACAAGCTAATAGTTTTTTAAGTAAAACACATTTCAGCCAATCGACGTCGAGGTGGAAGTCACATGCTCCGTCAGACCAGGAAGTGAATGGACGTACACTTGGAAAATGATGTGTGTTAACGTAAATGTGTAGTTCAAAAGTTAGTTAGTCAGTTGAGTTTTGGTTAACTCGTACAAACACGTAAACAGATCGACACGCTGGTTAAAGTTTGTAGCTTTTGTGTTTTTTTGTCATTTTCGGCCTTTAGTTCTGCGGTCGCGTTTCCGTTTTGAGTGTGTATTTGTTTGTGTGGGTGTCAGTGTGTGTATGTTGTCAACAGTGTGTTTTTTATGTGTGTGTGTGTTTGTATGTTTTTGTGAGTGTGTTTTTGTGTGTATGAGTGTGTATTTGTTTGTGTGTGTGTCAGTGTGTGTATGTTGTCAACAGTGTGTTTTTTATGTGAGTGTGTGTTTGTATGTTTTTGTGAGTGTGTTTTTGTGTGCATGAGTGTGTATTTGTTTGTGTGTGTGTCAGTGTGTGTATGTTGTCAACAGTGTGTTTTTTATGCAAGTGTGTGCTTGTATGTTTTTGTGAGTGTGTTTTTGTGTGCATGAGTGTGTATTTGTTTGTGTGTGTGTCAGTGTGTGTATGTTGTCAACAGTGTGTTTTTTATGCAAGCGTGTGTTTGTATGTTTTTGTGAGTGTGTTTTTGTGTGCATGAGTGTGTATTTGTTTGTGTGTGTGTCAGTGTGTGTATGTTGTCAACAGTGTGTTTTTTATGCAAGTGTGTGTTTGTATGTTTTTGTGAGTGTGTTTTTGTGTGCATGAGTGTGTATTTGTATGTGTGTGTGTCAGTGTGTGTATGTTGTCAACAGTGTGGTTTTTTATGTTAGTGTGTGTTTGTATGTGTTTGTGAGTGTGATTTTGTGTGCATGAGTGTGTATTTGTATGTGAGTGTGTGTTTGTGTGCAACCGGGTGTGTGTGTGTGTGTATGACTGTGTAAAAGGGTAATGTGTGCTGAATGTGTGTTTGTGTTTTACTGCAACAAGCGATACAGGGGCGACAATACTGTATATAGTGATACTGTAGTAACAAGTATATATGTGTAGTATTGTCGAGTCTGGTGTTGCAGAATTTAAAGACCACATGACTCTTGACAAAGTCGTAACTGCTTTTATTTGTTTTGAATCCAAAATATGTCCAAACATCAGCTTCTGGAGTCGACTGTATCCTCTCGTCCTCAGTCATCTCGTGGGATCTTGTGGGATTGCATCTTTCCTTTAGCTATGGAGGACGTAACGACTGCTGCCATCTAGTGGAAGTTTAATTGCAACACAAACATGAACAATCTGTGAATATATGAATGAAAAAAAAAGAATGTCGCAAACGTCTTGATATCGTGACTCAAGACACGTCAGAACCGAACAACAAAAGTCGACAACAATCGTCCACATCGCCATGAAAACGAAGTGGTGGGCTCCGACCCGTTCTTCAATCGCCCGGCAGGAGACACGTTGTGTTACACATCCTTTTTTTTGTGTGTGTGTGTGTGTGTGTGTGTGTGTGTGTGTGTGTGTGTGTGTGTGTAACACCCAGTGAAGGGAAAAATAAATCATGTTTCTCATTGGTGCCGATCCAGCCCTTTCAATTTCACGCCAACGTGCACATCCTCTTTAGCTCAGTGTGCGAGGAGTGTGCCTACACACACACACACACACAGACACACAAAAAAAAACGCACACAGACTGATAAGACGCACACATGGATGTTCACACACAACAAAGGAACAACGTTTTTATCCGTTGTTATCATCGATCAATTATCCAGGTAATAAGTAACATTTGAATCCTCAACACAATCGGAACATGACAAAAAAGTCGACAACAAACGACACAAAAACGCACATCAAAGAGTTGAACTTTTACTTTGAGGTCATAAAAGGAGTATCTTCATTGGTGTGTGTGTGTGTGTGTGTGTTCACAGATGTTTGTCGTGTACACAGTGAGAACAGATTCGCGGTGTGTTTAGTCAGTGGGTCAATATCAGGAGTCAAGCCTGTGTAATCCAGCTATCTGATAAAGTGTGTGTCTGCGGGAGTGTGTACACACGCGCTCATTAAGGACACACACTTTATCCGGAGTAATCCACTCGCACAGTCGGAAACAACACAAAAAACCTTCGGGAGGTTTTACAGGTTATTACATTTGTTTTCTTCTAATTTACTTGAAGGACGCAGATCAGACGAGTGCGTGGGAAACTTAGGGAGTTTTGTGTACACAAATACTGACACACACTCAGATACACTGTTGCTATATTACTGTGTGTGTTTGTATCTGTGTGTTTGTTTGTGGTATAATGTCTGTGCGTGTTTGTTTGTGAGCTGAGTGTACGTTTATGTGCAACGGTATGTGTTTTTTTGTGCTTCAGTGTGTCTTTTTGTGCATTATTGTGTTTGTGAACATCAGTGTGGTTTTGATAGTGTGTGTTTTTGTGCATGAGTTTGTGTAATTGAGTGTGTGTATGTGTGCGCGAGTGTGTATGTGGGTGAGTGTATGCAAAAGTGTGTGTTTTTGTGCATGAGTGTCTGTTTGTGCATGAGTGTGTGTTTGTGTACGCGAGTGTGTCTTATTGTGAATGAGTGTGTGTTTGTGTGCATGACTGTGTGTTTGTGTCCGCGAGTGTGTCTTATTGTGAATGAGTGTGTGTTTTTGTGCATGACTCTGTGTTTGTGTCCGCGAGTGTGTCTTATTTTGCATGAGTGTGTGTTTGTGTGCATGACTGTGTGTTTGTGTCCGCGAGTGTGTCTTATTTTGCATGAGTGTGTGTTTGTGTGCATGACTGTGTGTTTGTGTGCATGAGTGTATGTTTGTGTCCGTGAGTGTGTCTTATTTTGCATGAGTGTGTGTTTGTGTGCATGAGTGTGTGTTTGTGTGCATGACTGTGTGTTTGTGTGCATGAGTGTATGTTTGTGTCCGTGAGTGTGTCTTATTGTGCATGAGTGTGTGTTTGTGTGCATGACTGTGTGTTTGTGTCCGCTAGTGTGTCTTATTGTGCATGAGTGTGTGTTTGTGTGCATGACTGTGTGTTTGTGTCTGCTAGTGTGTCTTATTGTGCATGAGTGTGTGTTTGTGTGCATGACTGTGTGTTTGTGTCCGCGAGTGTGTCTTATTGTGCATGAGTGTGTGTTTGTGTCCGCGAGTGTGTCTTATTTTGCATGAGTGTGTGTTTGTGTGCATGATTGTGTGTTTGTGTCCGCGATTGTGTCTTATTGTGCATGAGTTGGGTTTGTGTGCATGACTGTGTGTTTGTGTCAGTGAGTGTGTCTTATTGTGCAAGAGTGTGTGTTATAGTGTTTTTTTGCATGTGAGTGTGTGCATGAGTGTGGTAGTGTGTCAGAGTTTTGTGTGCAAGTGTGTGTCTGTGTGTGTGAGGGTGTTTTTTGTGTATGCCATTGTGTGCATGAGTGTATAATGTGTGTCTGTGTTGATGTGCAAATGTGTGTGCAAGTTTTTGTGTGTCCCATTGTGTGTGTGTCTTGTGTATTTCTTGTAATGCACCATTTACTTGATTGTGTATCTTGTGTGTAAATATGTGCATGTGCTGTGTATGTCTGTGTGTAGTTTAATTGTTGGATTGTGTCTGTTGGGCATTTGTGTGTGTCTTCCTGCTTGTATTCATTCAGGTATGTGTGTGTCTCTTACATTATGTCGTCTTCATTTTGATTGTGTACTCAATCAAAGTGTGTAGTTGTGTGCGGGCCCTGAAGAGCAAAGTAAAGACGACCAGGAATGTGCGTCGAGTGTAACGCACTAAATAAAGTTGTGCGTTTATCTGTGTGGGTGTGTGCCGAGAGCCCGCGGTGGCGGGGTCAACCCAACACTCGTGCTGTCAATCAAAGCGTCGCACTCGAAAAAGTCACTCAAACACACTCGAAGAAAACAAAAAAAAAACCGCCCACAGCTGCAGGAAGTGAACGGAGATGATTGACAGCTGCAATTGGAAGGAAGTCAGACTGGATTCGTCTGGTTTTATATTTGTCACTTCAAACGTGATTCATCTCGGGTCTCTGTGTCACCTGGATTTACCTCCCCCGACTTCCCGACGATGAAGGTTCCACTGTGTTGTCGCGACTCAAACGATCCTGGAGCGAGTGTTTAAACTCTTTTCTCTCTTGTTCCTCAACACCTGGAATTTTTGGGGAAGTAGGACAAAGTTTTCATTTGATGAAGAAGTTTGTCGTCACGTCGACCATGTGCCGCGAGTACGAATCCTGACCGCACACGTGTGATCCCTGAACCCCTCGAGCGCACACGTTTAACCCCTGAACCTCTCGACCTCACACATGTGACCCCTGAACCTCTCGACCACACACGTGTAACCTCTTGAGCGCACACATGTAACGCCTGAACCTCTCATCCGCACACATGTTACCCCCAAACCTCTCGGCCGCACACTTGTAACCCTGAATCTCTGGAGCTCACACATGTAACCCCTGAACCTCCCGACCGCACACGTGTAACCCCCAAACCTCTCGACCGCACACGTGTAACCCCTGAACCTCTCGACCTCACACATGTAACCCCTGAACCTCTCAACCACACACGTGGAACCCCTGAACCTCTCGACCACACACGTGTAACCCCTGAACCTCTCAACCACACACGTGGAACCCCTGAACCTCTCGACCACACACGTGTAACCCCTGAACCTCTCGACCGCACACATGTAACCCCTGAACCTCTCAACCACACACGTGTAACCCCTGAACCTCTTGACGACGGACATGTTACCCCTGAACCTCACGACCGCACACTTGTAACCCCTGAACCTCTTGACCACGCACATGTTACCCCCAAACCTCTCGACCGCACACGTGTAACCGCTGAACCTCTCGACTGCACACTTGAAACCCCTGAATCTCTCGACCGCACACTTGTAACCCCCGAACCTCTCGACCGCACACGTGTAACCGCTGAACCTCTCGACCGCACACATGTAACCCCCGAACCTCTCGACCGCACACATGTAACCGCTGAACCTCTCGACCGCACACATGTAACCTCTGAACCTCCTGACCGCACACGTGTAACCCCCGAACCTCTGGACCACACATGTGTAACCACCAAACCTCTCAACCGCACACATGTAACCCCCGAATTTCTCGACCGCACACGTGTAACCACCGAACCTCTGGACCGCACACGTGTAACCCCCGAACCTCTCGACCGCACACGTGTAACCATCGAACCTCTCGACCGCACACTTGTAACCCCCGAACATCTCCACAGCACACATGTAACCCCTGAACCTCTCGACCGCACACTTGTAACCCCCGAAACCTCTCGACAGCACACTTGTAACCCCCGAAACCTCTCGACAGCACACGTGTAACCCCCGAACCTCTCGACCGCACACGTGTAACCCCCGAACCTCTCGACCGCACGCATGTAACCCCGAATCTCTCGACCTGACACGTGCAACCCCCGAACCTCTCGACCGCACACTTGTAACCCCCGAACCCCTCGACCGCACACGTGTAACCCACGAACCTCTCGACCGCACACGTGTAGACCACGAACCTCTGGACCGCACACTTGTAACCCCCCAACCTCTCGACCGTACACATGTAACCCCTGAACCTCTCGACCGTACACGTGTAACCCCTGAACATCTGGACCGTACACGTGTAGCCCCCGAACCTCTGGACCGCACACTTGTAACCACCCAACCTCTCGACCGTAGACGTGTAACCCCCAAACCTCTGGACCGCACACGTGTAACCCCCAAACCTCTGGACCGCACACGTGTAACCCCCAAACCTCTGGACCGCACACGTGTAACCCCCAAACCTCTGGACCACACACATGTAACCCCCAAACCTCTGGACCGCACAAGTGTAACCCCCGAAACCTCTCGACCGCACACCTGTAACCCCCGAACCTCTCGACCGTACAAGTGTAACCCCCGAACCTCTCAACGGTGCACACATGTTACCCCTGAACCTCTCGACCACACACGTGTAACCCCTTAACCTCTCGACCGCACACGTGTAACCCCTGAACCTCTCGACTGCACACGTGTTACCCCTGAACCTCTCGACCGCACACGTGTTACCCCTGAACCTCTCAACCGCACACGTGTAACCCTGAATCTTTCGACCGCACACGTGTAACCCCCGAACCTCTCGACCGCACATGTATAACCCCTGAACCTCTCGACCACACACATATAATGCCTGAACCTCTCGACCGCACACGTGTAACCGCTGAACCTCTCGACCGTACACATGTAACCCCTGAACCGCTCGACCGCACACATGTAACCCCTGAACCGCTCGACCGCACACATGTAACCCCTGAACCTCTCGACCGCACACATGTAACCCCTGAACCTCTCGACTGCACACATGTAATCCCTGAACCCCTCAGCCACACACGTGTAACCCCCGAACCTCTCGACCGCACACATGTAACACCCGAACCTCTCGACCGCACACATGTAACCCCTGAACCTCTCCACCGCACACATGTAACACCCGAACCTCTCGACCGCACACATGTAACCCCTGAACCTCTCGACTGCACATGTAACCTATGAACCTCTCGACCGCACATGTGTAACCCCTGAACCTCTCGACCGCACACATGTAACCCCTGAACCTCTCGACCGCATACATGAAACCCCTGAACCTCTTGACCATGCTTGTTACCCCTGAACCCTCTTTTCCAGACTCGTCTCCAACGATCCGACATATTTCACCAACACTTCATCTCACTTGATATTTCCGTGTGATGGACAGCCGGCAGCACTCGCTCGTGGAAAGGTTAGGCGACATGACAAGATCATTCTGTAAGTCCGTCAAAATGACAGAAGAGACACTGACTCGCACACGTGTCGTTACATCCCAGTCTTTTATTCCGTTCACATGATCCGAGGGAGATTCAGAGACGACTTGCTGCGGCATCAAAACGTCGACAACAAAAGCACTTTTTTTTCTTTTGAACCTGAGCTGCACCTTTTTATTCATTTCAGTAGATTATTTTCATTTTAAATACATATTTTCGTCTAGGAATGATTCCTAAAAACCACTTAAACAGCAAATAAATTAGCTTATTTCGCAGTAAAGCAGCACATTTTGGAATATATTACAGGGGATTATTAAATAGAAGGATCTTCGAGGGGATAAAATTGCATTTTTTTTCCTCATGAAAAGGGGAAAATTATCGAACTAGAGAAGATAATTATGGCTTAAAACGTAACAATACAATCTCAGGGGGGAATTTATCGTACCGTCGTTTTAAAATCCAAATTTTAATCTGGATTTCTTAGGAGTTTGAGCAAAAACTGAGGTTTTGTTTTGCTTCCTCACCCAGATGAACGGACATTTATACTGACCTGACCTCGTGGACCATGAAACCATCCCCCGAAACCAAAGGGCCTCGAAATGCCTTCGAACTTCCCCCCGAAAACAAAAAAAAAAAACAGCCACGAAAAAGTTCCAGACTCGGTATGAAAGCTTCACACGACGAAGAAAAAGCGCGAAACACATGGTTGCTCCTCAGTAGTTCTGCAGCTCCGGGATGTTCTTGAACAGGTCCAGGGAGTCCGGGTTGGAGAAAGCTCCTCGCTGCGAGACCTCCCGCCCGGCGAGGACCTGCTTGACCGCCACCTCCACCTTCTTGCCGCTGATGGTGTACTGCGTGGAGGAGAAGAAGAAGAAGAAGAAGACAGGAAGTGAAGATGGGAACGAGCCTCGACTTTTCGGCGTGTTTTCGCCGCTCACCGGAATGTCTCGCGTCTCCATGATGACGGCGGGGACGTGGCGGGCCGAGAGGGATTTTCTGATGGCGCCTTTGATCTTGGACACCAGGTCACCGGCGAACGCCCGACCGGGCGCCATTTTTAAGAAGAGGACGACTCGCTCTTCGCCGTCCGAGTTGTATTGAGGGACGCAGAGACTGTCGGTCACTTCCTCGAAGGCCTCCACTGGAGATACATGAAGAAGAGAGAAGCAACATGTATGAAGTATAATTCAGTTATAGCGCGATACTAGGGGTGACTAATCTGGTGATACAATACTTATCACGAAACAGGGACAAGGTACTTAGTGATACTGTAGTAACAAGGATTTATTTGTAGTATTGTCGAGTACTTGACTCTGGTGTTGTAGTATTTACAGACCACATGACTCTTGATGAAGTCGTAACTGATTATTTTTGTCAATTATTAATTTAAATAATATGATTTTATCTTTAAAGAAAAGATAAATAGAAGGGAAAATTCTTAGTCTTTTATTTTTGATTTATTGAGTTATCTTTAAACCTAGAACAAAACTTTTTCTTTTGACATTTTTACGTTTATTTATTTTTATGTACTCCTCCTTTTCTAATAATGTCATTTAATTTCACTACAAAATTTGATTGCGACGCATATTTTTTGTGGGCAAAGATTTCTTCTTTACACTGAAAAAACGTGTGTACAAAGTAAATATAAAAATACCGTTAAATACTTATTATTGTTGGTAATTATGTTGTTATTATAACAAATACTTAATTTGTGCCATTTTTTTTTTGAAAAATCTGAAAAAAAAAATATTTAAAATAAATAACATTGTTTTTCTTTTTAAATAAAAATATATATGTTCATTACTACATGTGATATTTTTATTTATTTCCGTGTTAAAATGTCAGTTTTGTAGGACCAAAGATATATTTGTAGTATTGTCGAGTACTTGACTCTGGTGTTGTAGTATTTACAGACCAACAGATGACTCTTGACGAAGTCGTAACTGCTTTCATTTGTTTTCAAACCAAAATATGTCCAAACATCTGCTTTAAAAGCTGCTGGAGTCACTGTATCCTCTCGTCCTCAGCCATCGCTGGAATCTGGAGGGATTTTATAGTTCCTTCAGCTGCGAAGGACATACTGACTGCTACCATCTAGTGGCCGGATGTTTAATTGCGACACAGAAATGAACAAACTCTGTGAATATTGTCTCATTTAATTTGAAAATATGTCCAAACATTACCTTTAGGTTGAATTTTAAATGTCGAAACTAAGAAGAAGATTATTTTGGGAATATTTCAATTTAATAATTTATTTATTGAAGGGTGGGATTTATTTGTACTGAACAATTGAATTGAATCACTTTTATATTAAAAGCTTCAATTTCTATTTGAATAATTTAATTTAAAAACATAAATATCAGAAGTTAAAATAAAATAAAAATGTTAAAAATAAATAGATTTTTTAAATTTTAATTATTTAAAATTACATTTTCTAAATTCAATATCCCATTGTGCCAACATTTATATATTTAATTCAAATTGCTACAAAAATAAAAATATAGTATTTTCAAAAATATTTTGAATTAACTGTACGAATTAGTAGATCAAACTCTATGTGTAAATAAAACGTTCATTTTATTATTTTATCTCTAAAAAAAAAAAATCTACCTTTTAATATACAAATTAAAAAGAAAATAATGTAACATTTTGAGAAAAATGTTAAACAATTATCTAATAACTAAAAAATAAATTTCAATAAAAAAGTTTCAAATTTGAAATGTAAAAATACAACTAGTGAATATCCAAATTTTCTATATTGTATCCATAACTTTTCTCACCGGAAACACATATTAATCAAAAATGTCTGCTTCGGCCATGATTTAAAATAAAATTTGTTTTCTTTAATACTTGAATAAAAGACAAAAAAGCTCATAAATATCCACCTTTTTTCTTGAGCAAAAATGTCGAGACACCTTATTAAAAACTGGACTAACAGTAGAAATCCATAGGTTTTTTGAGAGCTTTGTCTTTTGGCTCAGCTCTTTCGTTTATAAAGGAGAAAAGCTAACAACGTTAGCATTGAGCTGCTTATGGCTTTTAGTTGCATTAACTAATCTTATCCTGATGATAAGATTCCAGGGTTGAGTCAGTACTTGGGTGACTTAGGTCAGTCTGTCAAACTGAGCCTGAGAAACCTGGGTGTTGTATTTGATAAAGACATGTCTCTTGTTCAACACTGCAGAAAACTGACCAGAAACTGTTTCCTTCAACTGAGAAAAATCTCTAAACTTAGGAAAATGTTGTCACAACATGATCTGGAGCTTGTAATCCATGCGTTTGTTTCTTCTCGTCTGGACTATTGTAACAGTTTGTTTTCATGTCTTAACAAGAAGGATCTGTCTCGCCTGCAGTTGATTCAGAACTCTGCAGCGAGAATTCTGACCCGCTCTAGTAGAAGAACTCACATTTCTCCTGATCCTTAAAACTCTGCACTGGCTTCCAGTTTCTTTCAGGATCAACTTTAAAATTCTGGTTCTTACTTTCAGATCTATTCATGGTCAGGCTCCTCCTTACATCACTGATCTGATCCAGCCTTACACCCCAGCTCGGGCTCTGAGGTCTGTGGATCAGAATCTACTTATGGTTCCTCGCACACGGCTCAGGACCAGAGGAAATCTTTTCAGGCTGTTGCTCCTAAGCTTTGGAACGATCTTCCTCTCTCTTTGCGCTTGATGGATCTACTGACTCCTTTAAGAAACATCTTAAGACGTTTCTATTTGTTCAGGCTTTTCCTTGATTTTCTGGAACTCCTATGTTGTTCTCAGTATTATCTTGATCTTTAAAGTATATACTGTACTTTTTTGAGTATTGTTTTGATTGTTTAAGCGCTTTGTGACCCTGGTCTCGAAAAGCGCTATATAAATAAATATTACTTACTTACTTACTTACTAACTAACGATAAACAAATAAAAAGCTTCAAAAAGAAAACATGTATCTTGTCTTTTCAGGCCGAGACAACAACTCGCCGTCACCGGAGCATCTTTCCGTAGAAAACATTTTAACTCACCGATGTTGTAGATCTCCGAGCTGCCGAAGCGAACTCCGTTGGGGTTCAACGTCCCGTCGCTGACGGAGACATTCAGAAGTGTGTCAGGGAAGCAAAAAAACACTCTTTTAATTGAATAAAAGAGCCGAAGGATCAACGAGTGGCGACTGACCTTCTCCCGAGCATCACGACTCCTCCGGTCTTAGCGTTGATCTTACAGTAGTCGCCGTGAGCCCACACGCCTGCGGAGAGAGAGGACGCCATGTTGGTTTTCACTCCTTTGAAAGAATGTTAAATCATTCCTTCTTTTTTTGTTCGGTTACCTGGATACGTGGAGAAGTAAGCTTTGTGGTATTTGCTTCCGTTCTCGTCGTTCCAGAAGTGTGTCGGCTGGCAGGGCATCGGTTTCAAACACACCAGCTCGCCGCTCTCGCCCCACACTGGCTCACCTGGACACGTACACGAGTACTCTGGTTATAAATTAATGTATTTTCTTTTAAAAACCTCACCCTTTACTCTCTAAAACACATCACTCAGAACAAAACACTTTCTGTTCTCGAAAACTGAATTTTGAAACAATACTATATATCATTTGTTATGATGTGTGATAAGGAAGTTTATCAGTGTTATCAGTATATTTAGGGAATTTAACATTTTAAATGTTGAAACATTAAAGGTTATTCATTTTTTATTGAAGCATTGAAATATGTTTTTTAAATAATTGAATTGGAACTGATTTCATAATTATATGTTTTAATTTAATACAAATAAAAGGTTGAATTACTTTTCCTTTATACAACAATTGCAGTATTTCTTACATACATTTTTCTTATACACATAACTCCTCAAAAATAGTATTTATTTGTATTATTATTATTATAGATTTAAGTCTTTAAATTTCAATATCTTATAATGAATTTAGAATTTGGTAATTTTTAAATTATCTAAACTATAATGTGAAACTCTACGTCCAATTTAATATTCTGATGGAACTGATATATTCCATAGACTATTTGTATCTTTAAAACTAAATCATGTTTAACACCTTAAATTATCTTAGAACATATTCATCTGTTCAAAATATCACTTACCAGTCATTGTTTTTATTTACATGTTTATCTGGTGCAGTTTTCAGTTAGCTTACCTTAGCTTAGCTTATTACATCAATGTAGTCATTTTTCTCTGAAAAGACTATTTTAACAACAAAATTATTACAATTCCTTTATAAATACATCGTAAATGATGATTTAAAATAATGAGAGTTTATTTGGAAGAGATTATAATAGCACAAGTTAGCAGAATGTTACTGCGTAGCAAAGATAACCCCAAGAGATTTTATTATGCTAATAGTTAGCATTAGCATTTTCTTGCTAATCGTCTACAATGCAACAATTTTATTTTGAATTAAACGTTTTCTTAATGGCTATTTTCTGTACACATAATGTTCTAACAATGATATCAATAATAAAAATACTACTTTTTAAGGATTGTTACTTTTTTGCAAAGTGAAGAAAAAAGAATGTAAAAAAAAAGGTCAATTTCAGTTCTTCGAAATAAAACAACTCTGCATTAAAAAGTCATATGAAAAGATGGTAGAAAATAAGAGTACATATAATAATTCAATATCAGGAGAATGTTAGTGGTTTTGCGAATATTACACTGTGAGACATAAATACATGAATAGTTAGCGTTAGCATCGTATCATTTAGCCCCAGAGAACCCATCATATTTCATTCATTTAATGAAAATGAAGGTTACAAACGTGACGCCTCCATCTTTAAAAATTATTCCCGTGTGTGGCCTCGCACATCCTCCCTCAGGACGGTGTTACCAGCTTAGAGTCGGACTAATATAATCCCCGATTCCTCCCACAAAACTGCCTTTAAATCATCCCTCGATCCACTCCTCCTTTCTGGCCGAGGTGGAGGAAACGCCGCCGCTGGGATGGAGGGACTCGGATCGATAAGATAAACATTGAAGCTTCTCGGGAAGATAGAAATCGTTTTTTCCGGTGGTTTTCGGATCAGATTGGGGAGGAGAAGAAGAAGAAAAAAACTCCCAAAAGTTGCAGTTGCTTCTTCATTTTTGTCGTCTTTGC
>NC_141818.1:3932385-3949885 GCF_982586985.1 Callionymus lyra | reverse complement strand
AACACCCAGGTTTCTCAGGCTCAGTTTGACAGACTGTCCTAAGTCACCCAAGTACTGACTCAACCCTGGAACTTTATCATCAGGAGCAATCACCAGTGTTTCAGTTTTGTCCACATTTAGCTGCAAAGTGTTTTCACTCATTTTTTGATTTCTAGCAAACAATTGACTAAGATGTTCAGCCTCTGGGGCTCAGTTGGATCAAAAGAGCAGTAGAACAGGATGTCATCAGCAAAAATGTACTAAGAAACATCAGGAAATCCCTGAATGATTTTACCGAGGGGAATCAAGTATAGCAAAAATTATAAAGGACCCAGAACAGAACCCTGAGGGACTCCACACAACAGATCAGCTGATTCAGACCTCATTTGATTGGCAGATACACCAAAACTGTGCCCAGAAAGGTATGACGAGAACCACTGTAACACAGACCCAGACAGTCCCACTTCATCCCTCAGTCTTCTCAGCAGGATCTGGTGATCAACTGTGTCAAAGGCTGAGGACAGATCCAAGAGAACCAGAACAGTGTATCGACCCGAATCAGCCGACATAACATTTTTTTCTTGTTAGAAAAAAACATTCCTGTGAGGTTTAGACTCTAGAGAATATGTTTAAACACAATAGGTCATGAAAAAATAATAACACAGTTCAAAGGAAAGTGGAAGTGCCCCACAACTCGGGCGGAGAACAAAAACTCAAGGAAACTGAGAAAAAAAAAAGAGAGCGGTGATTAGAAAAGAAAAACAAACGCTGGATAAAACAACAAAAAGTAAGTTCAGGCACAAGGAGGACAAAAACACCCAAAAAAGAGAAAGAAATGTAATCCACAAGGGTATAGAGAGTATAGAGAACATACGTACCAGGGAGTGGCGATTATAATCCGGCGCCTGTTGCCGCGCCTGAGCTGCAGCTGCTCTGAGAGCAACAGGCACCGTGGAACTCAGGAAGCAGAAAAAAACATACAAAAGTTTCAAAATAAAGTCATGAGACAAAACATGACAATTTCATGTTTTTAAGTACAACTGGATTTAAAAAGTAACAAGTTTGTCACCGGTGTGAAGTAAAACTTGCACGAGTATGATCAATTAAACCTACAAAATAATGTCTCTATAGTTTTAACACTTTCTGTTTGACCCCTTAGGCCTGTGTTAGTACAAGCAAGGAGCCCCATGCGGCCCCTGGGGTTAGCTTGTAGCATGAATACTTGAGCTACGATAGCAGCTGGAGGGGCCCGAGAGAGCGGCTGTGCAACCAGACTGTTTAAAAAAAAAAGGGGATTTTAAACTAATAATCTTAGGAGTGAATCTATAAACGTTCTTCTGTGATGTGTTGCGTGAACTCACTCATCATCAAAAGCCTCAAACGTAACTGTTGACATCAGAGACTTGTCAAGTTGAAGGTAAACACTCGGAGAACAAAACAGCCACAGGAGAGCTCTCGTCCGCCGCGACCTCCGTTCGGTGGATTTAGCTAAAATCCGTCTGAAAGTCGAGGTAATTACACGAAAGTTAACCTCATTTTGGATTCCGCAAATTCTGCAATATTCTGTCGTGTCCACCATGTCTGCACTCTCTTCTTCACCTACCTTTAAAAATATGTTATTTTACCAAAATTGTTCACTAGTAGCAATGGTTGTTTAATCAAGTAGTAAGTAAGTAAGTACGTAAGTAAGTAATTAAGTTAGTACGTACTGTAAGTAAGTAAGTAAGTAAGTAATTAAGTTAGTAAGTAAGTAAGTAAGTACGTAAGTAAGTAAGTACGTAAGTACGTAAGTACGTAAGTAGGTAAGTACGTAAGTAAGTAAGTACAGTAAGTAATTAAGTACGTAAGTAAGTAAGTAAGTACGTAAGTAAGTAAGCACGTAAGTACGTAAGTACGTAAGGACGTAAGTAAGTAAGTAAGTAAGTAAGTAAGTAATTAAGTAATTAAGTTAGTACGTACTGTAAGTAAGTAAGTAAGTAATTAAGTTAGTAAGTAAGTAAGTAAGTACGTAAGTAAGTAAGTACGTAAGTACGTAAGTAAGTAAGTACAGTAAGTAATTAAGTTAGTAAGTAAGTAAGTAAGTACGTAAGTAAGTAAGTAAGTAAGTAATTAAGTTAGTAAGTAAGTAAGTAAGTACGTAAGTAAGTAAGTACGTAAGTACGTAAGTACGTAAGTAAGTAAGTACAGTAAGTAATTAAGTTAGTAAGTAAGTAAGTAAATACGTAAGTAAGTAAGTAAGTAAGTAAGTAAGGACGTAAGTACGTAAGTACGTAAGGACGTAAGGAGGTAAGTAAGTAAGTAAGTAAGTAAGTAAGTACGTAAGTAAGTAAGTAAGTAGCCCCTGGGGTTAGCTTGTAGCATGAATACTTGAGCTAAGATAGCAGCTGGAGGGGCCCGAGAGAGCGGCTGTGCAACCAGACTGTTTAAAAAAAAAAAGGGATTTTAAACTAATAATCTTAGGAGTGAATCTATAAACGTTCTTCTGTGATGTGTTGCGTGAACTCACTCATCACCAAAAGCCTCAAACGTAACTGTTGACATCAGAGACTTGTCAAGTTGAAGGTAAACACTCGGAGAACAAAACAGCCACAGGAGAGCTCTCGTCCGCCGCGACCTCCGTTCGGTGGATTTAGCTAAAATCCGTCTGAAAGTCGAGGTAATTACACGAAAGTTAAACTCATTTTGGATTCCGCACATACATTAAAGCGGCTTTGTTCACGTCGGGAGCGAAGGGAAGAAAAAAAAAAAAACCCTGTGAGACGGAGAAGCTCATTAAAAGCATAAAAACTTAATCAAGACGGGCTGGAGAACGACTCTCGGCGACTCGCTTCCACGGCTCTGCAGGTGGGAAAGACACGTTTGCGCCGACTTGACTTGAGTGTCGGTGACGCTGCATGACTTTTCTTACTCAGGAGTCGACTTGAAACATAACCGCTAGCCAGGGTCGATTATACGTTAAATGAACGTAATTATTTATGAGGTTTTACTTCCTTAAATTCCATTTTTCTTCACCATTTTCTCGCGTTTTAATGACCTCCACCGAGGAGGTAATAGGATCTTCAAGGGGTGTCAGTCAAAATAACAGAAAATGCAAAATAAATGGCAGGAAAAGTCGTTAACGTGACATGGAACAGACGATTTAAATGTCCGTATCTATTGAGGGTTTCAAGGTATCGTCGTTCACTTGCGTGGCTATTAACTGCTGCTGCGCATACGCTCGGCTCTGCTAAGTATTAATGTATCTTAGATATATTAAGATATATATTGATACGACATCAAATATAATACATTTATCGTAGTTATTGCTCATTACAATACTATAGATGTTGCTGGATGACATCGTGATAGATTTGACAAGTCAGGAATGATGCTAAGCTAACATATTTGTGTTTTAATTGATAGTTTATCGAGTATATTTTCAGTCTAGAGTCAACCATTGGTTTTTTCTTTAATGCAGTACAAAAAAGGTTAGAGACCCCTGATCTCGAGAAACGTGAAAATGTCTAAATATCAGCTACTAAAATGTAAGCTCGAATCAACAACACACAAAAAACAAGTTGCTATTTTAAGGATTTTCCGTGTCTGTATATGTTGTATGTTTAAAACATTGTTTTAAGAAAACTAGTTTATTATTGTTTTTTAACTATTTTTAACACAAATAAATATTGAAAAAACAAACAAAATTGGAAAATAAAAAAGACTATAATCTGGTGATATGAAACGTATCACGATACAAGGTCAACAATATGATATATTGTGATACTGTAGAAACAAGGATAGATGTGTAGTATTGTCGAGTACTTGACTCTGGTGTTGTAGTATTTACAGACCACATGACTCTTGACGAAGTCGCTTTCATTTGTTTTGAAACCAAAATATATCCAAACAAGCAGATTTTAGTTGAGAATTGATTTTAACGCAACATTGAAATGAAATTACTTTTCGACTCATTTTAAACTAAATGAATACTCTTTGTTTGTCTTACTCTCTCTCAGTGAACTCAGTTTTGTATTTCTGCCATGAAAAACATCAGCTTTAAAAGCTGCTGAAGTCGACTGTATCCTCTCGTCCTCAGTCATCGCTTGATTTTATTGTTTCGGAAGATTAATTGCAGCACAAATCATTCAAACGCTGTGAATACTTGCATGTTAATTTTATATAATAATAATTAAAAAATGTTTTTATTTCATACAAAATGTATTGAAATATAAACTATAAAAGAACAATGATTTAAAGCCCCACAAAAATGATAAAAAATAATGTTTGAAAAAGAAAAGAGAATCAATACCATCCTTCCATTTCCTGCCGATCAATTATACATAGATAGTCGACAAAAACAAACAAATATATTGTTCCGTCTATATTTTCTCAAACCTCTATTTGTTGCCAGAAACAACTTTGTCCTGGTCTGAAAAAAGAAATCAACCCGTTCCAAACATTTGCCTTATCTATACTTAACATCCATCCACAAACACTTTGTTTCCCGTGGACCGTCCGGTCCCTGAACGCCTCTTAATGGTTGGCGTTGGCGTCGGAACCGTGCGATCTGATCCCAGACACGTCCACATCCAGCGGCACCTGCAGCAGGAGTCGGTAATGGAGAGGAAACATGCGGCAGGAGCCGGTGAAGCAGCCAGCACATGAATAAAGCAGCAGGGAGATGGATGGAGGAGGGCAGGCGAGACCCCCCCCACCGACCCACCAACCCACCCTCCTCCCCTCTGATACCGGGTCGGGAGGCATCCTTGGCTTTAATCAGGCTCACCTAAGCGTACCCGAGTGCTGCCGTTGCCACGATGATGGATTACCTGGAGCCGCGTCTGTAATGGCGAGCTGATGCTTTTGTTGGTGAAAAAAAAAAAAGAAAAAAAGTGTCAGTGGAGCTGAAGTTAAGAGAAACCTCAGGGTTGCTCATCGCCGGAGGAGATTATTAACCGTGATATTGACGCCGTGACTCACTCGTCGCTGGAGTTTGTCTGACACTTCCTGTGACACAGCATGGACCGCCTCGTGTCTATACCAGCTTCCTGCCTCCGGTCGCTCTGATACAGAGACGTCACCTCTCTCTTTGCTCTTTTAGAGAAGCGCCAACAGGCTCAGTTTAATCTATTCACTCGTCCCTTTTCTTTTTTTCTTCTCCTTCTTCCCCGCCGGAGCCTCGGAGGGGCCGAAGCTATTGCTGCACACAGAGCGGCTCTTGTAATTGTCATAAATAATGTATGATTAATATGGCTGATTAAACAGTCTGGGAATCCGCTCCCGGGTCGGCAACTCTCTCTTCTAACTGAATAACAAAGATTACCTCAGAGCTTTTCCGGTCTTGACACGCCGTGCGCTGATGAAGACAGCTGCCCGTGATCAAAGCGCACCTTTCGTGCACTCGTGCGCATGAGGGGTTCAGTCGACGTTTCATCACTCGTTTCGGCAACTGTTCGCCGGATTCTAAACGGAACGGATGGCGTTTGAGCGTCGCGTGGAAAACAACTACTGGCTGACAAAAGTGTTACGGTAACGAGCGCCAACCATCTTCCTCGGGAGCCTCGCTGAGAGTCGTTAGAGTCGTTCAACGAAACCAGGGAAAACCAGGAAAACTTCCTTGAAAACAGGCGATAAAAATAAATAAAAGTTTAATTTGCAATAAGTTTTAGACATTCAAAACTTTTTTTAGTAATTGTGAATATTAATTAATACATTAAATCATTTTTTCAAGTGCATATGACACGCCAAGACATCATAGTCTTATTATATGTGACAATAGTATTATTATTTAAAAAAAACTCTTTACGTTTACGGAATAGAGACTAGTGCTGTGTCTCAAATCACATACTTGCGTACTTAAACTTTGTATTTTTAGTGCATAAGTGCGTCTCAATTCTTAGTATGCGAGATGTAGTGCTCCATACACACTACATTGTCACTAAAACGCCCATAAAACTGAGTAGGGATGAACACTTTCTACCCTAAATGACCGCCATCTTAATGACGTTGACGTTGTAAACAGAGGTTAGGTCATATATATATATATATGCATATAGTTACAGGTGGCGCTAGTGTTCAAACAGCTGGTTGAAATCATCGTTAAATAGTAGTAGAAGAAGAAGTTGTCGCGTCATTTCCTGTTAGTGCGTAGCAGCAGAGTTTGATTTGAGACATACTATCTGTGGAGAATTTGCTTACTAGTTAGTGTGTACACTATCCTGATGCATACTAACCTCCAGTGCACTAAGAGAAGTATGTGATTTGAGACACAGCACTGGTTTAAAGACACATTTTGAACGCCCCCCAACATTCGCTAGCTTCCCGATAAGCAAAGAAACCCGGAAATGACGTAACGAAGAGTCATGTTCGCACTTGTTTCGCCTGCATTGTTTCCTGGATCAACAGAGTCAGAGAGTTTAAACACAGTTCTCAGGGATTCATTTGTGTCATAAAAGCATAAACACATCATATTACACACAATAATTACTCACAACATCACGTCGTAAAATACAACAGCCTCAGATCAACACATTGATTATTGTTTTTTTCTACTGACGTCTGACTTTATGCTGCGTCAGCATAAAAAAAAAAACCCCAACATGTTCCTGAATCTCCCGCTGTTTTTCTCAAGAATGCCCTGTTCTTGTGCCGCCCAAACATCCCTGCGACACTCGCGTCTATCTTCCCTCCTTCCAGCCCTCTGAGCCCCGGCTCTTCCTGGATCCAATTACCAGCCATCATTACTTGTCTGGATAGAAAATCTTTGCTCCCATTTTTCTCCTTTAGCACCGGAGAGGAGTCGGGCCGGAGGACTGCGGCAGTTTACCTTCAATGGCACCAAACACAAAGTATGAAAGATTACATTTCCAGTCTGATGGAGACAATTTGAAGGAAAAAAAAAAGTCCCTCGAATGTCGCGCTCTTTCAGGGGAACCTGGCGACAAGGTCGGAGTCGTCGCCCGTGAATGGGCGCCTGATGTACGAGGACAAAGGGCCGTTACAAAAAAAAAAACCCAGGGCCCGTCTTTTGAGGGACAATCGCTGCTCTTGGGCTAATACACCTGATGGACTGAGCTGTCGCACTCAGTCGAGCGAGGGAGACGAACGCTCTGTTTCTAATTTAACTGCCAATGTCTTTGACAGACATTGACCGCTGGCAGACAGAAGTCTTTAAACACTCTTCATATTCGAGCGAGAAGAAAGTCCTCAGAGCTCATATCTGGCAGGGAGGCGCCCCCGGAAATCCAATAAAAGCCACGGGGTGGTTCCGTCGGGACGGACCGTCTTTAATGGCTCTGACAGTAGAAGTGAAGCAGCACAAATTGCTTTACAGTATCTAAAAACACCTGATCCACTCAGGACGACGGCGCAGGTTCAAACACGTAACCAGTGGACCGAGACCAGAAGTCTCATCAACTTATTATCTCGACACAAAAGGGCGAAAACACAATGATCTTGATTTTTGCCAGGAAAAATAATTCCCTCGTTTCAGGATTTCAAGTCTCATCTCCTTCAATCAACGCTCTTCACACCATCGGATCAAAAATCCCCTCAAAGAGAGATCGACGCGTCCCTCTGGGTTCTTTTGTTTTTGATCAATCAATCTGAGTTCTCTTCTGCTGGGAGGTCGGTATCCTGCTTCTGACGCTGTTTGTAGAACAGACGGAAGATTCCCTTTTTTTTTGGGATTCTGGTTAAGAAACGAGTGAAGTGCAAAAAATCCCGACGCCGACAAGTGCACGGGGGAACTGAAATCAAGTGAATTGGAAGATGTTAAAAAAGCGTCTAAATTACTAAGTATATTATTTAAAAAAAACACAACACAACATAAACCCCAATCTAAAAAACAAGTCAAAAACAAAAAACAACGTAAATATACAACAGTAGAAAAACTATGCTGAAAAAAACCCATCTAAATACAACATGAAAACAACTTAAAAAATAACTTAAAATCAATATAAAAAGCCATCACAAAAAATAACAATGCTAAATAAACAAGTTAAGAAGATAGCATTATTTCTTCCACCCTTAAAAAACCAACATCAAAAGAACAACTTCAAAACAAACATAAAAAAACAGTAAAACAATCTAAAATATATCTCAGTCTCGTGGATTTAAAATGAAGTATATTGTAAGACAATAAAGGTTCCTTTCTATTTAGCAATGTAAAAAAATAAACTGAAGAAAAAACAAAAAAACAAAGGTATCTGTAAACATGTAAGGATAAAAAAAACAACGTTAAAAAATGTTAAAACGACATAAAAAACAACGTTAAAACAAACATGTTTGAAAAACATCTTAGAGTCAACAAACCAGTAAAGAAGAAGTTAATTCATTCATTTTCTAAACTGCATTTTCCCTTACTGGGGACACATGTGGGGGGGGGCTGGAGTTTATCCCAGTTTTGTTGGGCGAGAGGCGGGGGACACCCTGGACAGGACACCAGTCTTTTGCAGGACACACAAAGACAGACAACCATTCACACACACACTCATACCTACGGACAATTTTCCCTAAGTTCTCCATCAACCTCTGTATGTTCTTGGACCGTGGGAGGAAACCGGAGTTCCCGGAGTAAACCCACGCAACACGGGGAGAACAAACAAACTCCACAGAGAGGTCACTAGTAGTTAAAGCTTGAAATGAACAGTAATTACTTACAAATAATAATTAAGTAAATAAATAATGTGGAGTATAAATCGAGAACTTATTGATATAAATTTAGTTACATTATTACGTGATGTCACATAAAGAAAGTAAAGACATTTAAAAAAATAAAATAAATGCAAAATATATATGATGACACTCACGGTGAATCCTGTTGCTAGGATACGGTATCACTGGCAATTCTATATCACCAACTTCCCGAGACAATTCATCACAAACAATAAAAATGGAAACATCTATATATAAAAAAAACATCGTCACTAAGATGTGAAGAAGATTTATTTGAAAATACACTGATCCACATCGAGGGAGGAGGACTCACACCTGTGGGCAGCCCAGAGTCTCAGGTGATCCAGAACCTGCATGTTTTTATAGGAGAAGTCGGAGCGTCGGGAGGAAACCGACGCCGTTCAGGAGGCAATAATCCGTGTCACATTCAGCTGTAATGAACACGCGAGTCGCAGACGCCGCCTCCAGACTCGGATGAGCACAAATCCGGCGAGAAGAAGCCAGAAGTGAGTTCCCAGGAACTTTAACCAAAAGTTCAGGAAAAGTATCTTGTGTCATAGGAGTCAGACTTCCTTCCCTCTTCCTTTTTCTTTGTCATAAAGTTAGTCTTTATTATCTAAATAACTTCATAACATTTAGATGCAACTATGTAAACAACGGTGTTATTGCTAAATGCTAACTCCTCTCGCTAAACCTCTGGTTTACACGAGTCATAGATCAAGTAAAGGCGTCGTTCAAGCGCTCGACGTGGAAATAAATGAAAGATCAAGTCACATCATTCGCCAACTTCGACTCCTCGAAAAACGTCTCTTTGAGAGAAATGGAGAGTGAAAACTATGTAAATGACGGAAGGAAACCGCTCGGCTGCCCTCGACGTCGGCGTTAATGGCGTGGATCGTCCCGTGACGGCGGAGGGTTGATTACTTTTCCTGGCAATTTGCGGTTTGCGTGAGAAGGGGTCGGCTATAAATAGAGCGGCACGCCAGGGCGTCAACGTGATTACGCTTCTTTTTTCTTTTTTTTTTTCTTGGCAAGACAAGATAAGCAAAATCATGTTGCTCTTGGTAAAAAAAAAGTGGTTACAGTCGCTCCATACCCCAGAGACGTTTGTTCCCCTCGAGATGAGTTTTAAGAGTCGGTGAGGATTTGGATTTGGAGAGAGAGTTACTAGAACCAACTTCCCCGAGCTGTGTGACATGTTTAAAGAGTTGTGTTGTTGAAGAATGTAGTTTGAAACTATTTATTAGCCTTTAATTCTACTTTTCTGCTATATATATATATATATATATATATATATATATATATATATATATATATATATATATATATATATATATATATATATATATATATATATATTCGCCCCCAAGGGCTTAACCACGGATTGTTGGTGATTGACCAAGATTTTCTCATTTTCTACTCACCTTCATGTCAACAAATTGTTGAGATTATTATCAGACTAATCCCTTTCTCTTTGGATTTATATGCATACCTTATGATAGTCATGAACGAAGATCTATTTTTTTCGTTCAAAAAGACACAAAAAATACAAATATATATAACCCCGGTTTGAAAAGTAAACGTAGGATGCTCACGCTATATTTCAAAAACGATTATTTTTGTAATATCATGATACTATTTTATGTGTGGTATTGTGATAATTTTTTATGAGGTATTAAAATACTTTTGGTTTGGTATTATGATACTTTTTTGTGTGGTATAATGATACTGTTTTATGTGTGGTATTATGATACTTTTTTAGTGGTATAATGATACTGTTTTATGTGGGGTATTATGTTATTTCTGTGTGGTATTATGATACATTTTGTGTGGTATTATGATATTTTTGTGTGGTTTTATGATACATTTTTGTGTGGAATTATGATACTTTTTTGTGTGGTACTATTATAGTTTTGTGTGGTATTATGAGAGTTTTTTTGTGTGGTACTATTATAGTTTTGTGTGGTATTATGATACTTTTTTGTGTGGTACTATTATAGTTTTGTGTGGTATTATGAGAGTTTTTTGTGTTGTATTATGATACTTTTTTGTATGGTATTATAATACTTTTTGTGTGGTATTATGATACCTTTGTGTGGTATTATGATACTTTTTTGTGTGGTATGATGATACTGTTTTATTATGACTTTTTTCTGAACAATTACAACACAAGATGGACGGTACAGACACGCAGTATGGAGGTATTTGGATGTTTTTAAGTTTGTCTTTTTGGACGAAAATGACCAAGGAAATGAGTGCTGTTGGCAACCATCATAAGTACATACATTTATGCCCATAATTCCAAAAAAACAACAGAGATTACTTTGAAAATAATCCCAACCCTTAGTCGACATGAGGGTGAGTAGAAAATGAATGAATTCTGTGAACTATCACTTTAAATTCTCTGGCTTTGGGACCCAACATCTCGATCTAATGACAAATTATGACATAAATGAAGAAAGAAAACAATGTTTCGGTCAAATTCTAAACTGTACTAAAGTACTTACATAACTATCACTGGCTGATGCAGCTATGTATTGACCGTCATGTTTGGTTAGGAGCACTGGCGTCTGCATAATAGGAATACATTGAATTATCTTCAAATCACAAAAGGATTTTACAATTAATCCCTTTTAAATAAAAAAGCACCACTTATGGGTCACAAACTACTTATTCTAGAACTGATCCAAGAGGTTGAAAATAAACACTTTGTTTTCTTACCAATATTATGTTAAAGGTGTAAAAATCAGGCCCTTTGTGGCCCCTGCAAAAGCAAGAGATTGCTTTAAGATTTAATTCAATAAAACCTTAAATTCCAGAGCAACCACAGGTGAAAATTGTTGCTCCTGGAAATGAGTTTTAAGATTTTGTCGCTCCTTCCTTGTCAAGGTTTGACACCCAGTGTCGGCGATTGCATCACATGGTCTCCGGCGCTGCGAGTGTGAGACGCACATGAATTTAAAATGACCTCAGAAAACACGCCTGAGAAGCAAAGTACGCTGAGAAGAATCAGTATTTCTAACAAGTCACCTGGAATTCACAACAAAAGCGCTTCATTGGAACACAAATCACGCTTGGAAAAGAGGACGTGTCATCACTCCTCGCCGCTTCGTCTGTCTTGCATCATTTAGGGGTTTTTTCACAGACGAAAATCTGCAGGATTTTTGACAGGATCAAGAGCGTATTATACACCAGCCTCACTTTCTTTTGTATCAAAAATGAAATGAATGACGCTGTAGATAAACAACCATTTTTGAAATAAGGATTACATCTCCTGGTCACTGCAATCACTGCAGCCATGTATGCATAAGTACACACCCAGACTAAAGATAAAATTATGCACACAGGTGTTATAGTTGTTCATCCAGCTTTCGTTCTTTCTTTGTATTTTCATTCGTCAAAGCTACAAATCAAACTCTCCAAAGCACCATTTTTGATATTCTAATCACCTTAGACCCCTAATATACCTGTTTTTTTTAGATATATATCTGTTTAACATTGTGTTGATTTTTGGAATGAAAACTATTGGAAAAAGTACTTTTCTTATGCCCGATATAACAAAAGAAATATTTTGAACGTACAATTAAACTTTCAAAAATGTCTATTAATATCACATTGTTTGATTATATTTTACGTTACTTTTTGTATACGAACAATAAATCAAAGCTACAAAAATGAGAATAAAAATCAATGTAAATAAATAATTGTCAATAACCTTAAATAAATTAACTTAAATAAATAAAGTATTTTTCGCTTATATCAACGTAACATTTGATTGATTTCTAAATATTTCCAATTTAAAAAAAAACATTATTCTGATTAATTATCGGAAAACTTTTAATAAACTTTAAATAATTAAGTTATTTTCTTTATTATAGTATGATCACACGTTTACTTTTGAATCATTTAGATTTTTTAAAAGTTATCCAAGAATATAAATGTCTCCTTTTTTACTTTTACAAAAGTTGACTTAATCTGTCTCTTTAGGAAGCTTTTGGGAACAATAACTTTGTTCCCTCACGTCAAACAAAGTTCCGATGCCTCGACAGCTTGAAGGAAAAAAAATCCTTTATATCGCAACTGGATCTCTTCGGTGAATCCGAAGATGCCGACGCTGCAAAAAGAAAGCTGTTTATATGGTACATTTTAGAAGATTACGGCTCCGACATGATCACTCGCCCGATGAAGCCGCTCATACTGTCAAGATAGCAATACACTCTCCAGCGACTGAAACGGCTCTTTAAGTAAGTGGCTGCCTCAGGGCCGCTGGCAGGAGCCCGAGGAGCATTGATCGCAAACCTAATTGTTAGTGTTGTGAACTGACGCCGCTCCATTACGTGAAGCCACAGCCTTGTACACGCTTTGACGTCGGGCTCGCTCTCATGAAAAGGTTGAGTTAAAGCGTAAAAGTGGCGTCGAGGAAATGATAAAAAAGTCCAGTTTCACATATTTTGACTCAGTTACAGGAAGTGTTTTTAGGTTTTATTCCCTTTAATGACTTTTATTTGTTGTGTAGCTAACGATGCTAAGTGTTAGCAAGAAGCTAATTATGGCGGGAACACTTAGAAATGTAAATATAAAAGTAACAAAAGGGAAAAAAGTTTTTTGTGCCAGTTTATTTGAGAGTTAAGATTTATCTAATGAAAATCACTTATTTTAATGTAAATCTTCTTGATACAAAACATGAGAAAAAAAAATCACTTAAAAATGTTTCAAAGATACAAAATTATGTATAAAATTATATAAAAATGTTTTTCTTTGACTGAATAAAAGAATTAAATTTCTAAACAAAATGTTAAATTTTCTTCATAGATTAAATTAATTAATTTAACAATTTGTACATTTAAAAAAATAATACTAATAAAATAAAATAGTGACCCTGGTCTGGAAAAGCACTATACAAATAAAAATTACTTACTTACTTACATAAAAAAAAATATCTTTCAAAAATTAATTAATTTTTTTACACAAAGATTTCTATATCCTTTTGAATTTAATAAAATAATTGTATTATTTCAAGATTTGTATATTGAATTGAAAAGGCTACAAATGACTTTAAAAAATATCAACAATTATTATTCATTAGAATATCAAACTCTAAGTGAAATTCGTTTTTTTATTCAATTATTTTAAAAACAAATTCAACTTCTCAATATATATATATAAGTTATTGAATTTAATCATTCAATTAAGAAAATGCAACCATTCAATTTTGAGACTATTAAAAAGGAAAAAAACAAATAAGACTGAAACCAAAGAAGAAAACCCTGCTATAAATAAAATAGTAATATAATATTAAATAAAATAAAAAGTACCCCAAAAAATATGCTTTCTACAAAAAACATTTCTGTGTAATTTTTTTGTCGTTTTACTTTGAGGGCCACAGTCACTGGCCCCATGTGGCCCCTGGTCCATGCGTATCATAATATTTATACATGTATAGTTCCCCTTTTTATTCATTATAAGGAGGTATTAAAGGTATATTGGGGATATTTCAAAATACTTTTTCCACAGAGTACAGTGTGTTTACGTCTGTCAGTGTTGACAGGTTTTCCCAGGTGAGTTCCGGAGACAGAGAACGTGTTTTTTCGTTCGTGAAAATAAAGCGAAAATATATTTGATGAATATGAACAAACAGCCCCATAATTGCAAAAATGCTTCCGCTGGTCTAATCCTCCATCTGCGTCTGCCCCTGACTCGCCGGGCCACGTGGCAAGAGAAGCCGTTTAATGTTTTCTGTTTTAACAAGCTCGTCTCGACACCTACACTTCTCCTCATAAAAGCCTTTTTTTTTATTTCTTCTCCTCGACGGAGACTTGACGGCGTGAGTCACTCGAACTCCTCGCCGTCGAGCGAACTCATCGTTATTCAGAGTTTCCCGGCGTCTCTTTTACCGCTCACGGAGTCATTGATGCGCTCGCTGTCATATTTTGTAACGCAGCCATGAGTGAAATGTGAATCTGGAAGTGAACTAAGGACGAACCTTCCGGGAGGCGACTGCATTCGTTATCGCGGCGGATGAATCGAAAAAAAAAAAAAGCTTTTGTTTCTCCGGCTCGTTGTTTAAAAAAAAATTTCCACTCCGGGAAGAACGGAAGCACTTGTGCGCTCGGCTGATCTCAGGTCCAACAACCCGAGGAGGAGGAAGACTCGCTAGTCGACAGCTCGTCACTCTCACATGCAGAGAAAAGACTTAAATGGAATCACGCGTGATGAGCGCCGCCGTCCGGACGGCCCCCTCGTGAAGATCTAGATTTAAGACCTGGAGTTGCACTCGCGACCTCATTAGCGGCAGCAGCGAGCGCTCTCTTGAAGTGTGTGTTGAGAGAGTCTAATGAAGGAAAGACCGAAACAATTTATTCTGTTTTGAAAACAACGCTGCTGTGGGGGGGGGGGGGGGGGGGGGGTGCTCGGGCAATTTAGAGGCGGCAGGAAAACCAAAGTCAGCATCTTGGGTCGTCGGGAAAAGTCGAGAACTGAGATCAGACTTTTGAAGTGACCTGTTGAGTCAACTTTCCCGTCCCAGTTCCATATGTGTCCCTGGAAACTGTTCACCTTCAAACTGACTAGAGAATTCAGACAAAGACCAGTGAAGACCGCCTGAACCAAGATTAAGACCAAGACAATGACCAACACCAGGACCAACATAAAGATCAACACCAATATCAACACAAACACCAAGATCAACACCAAGACCAACTCCAAGATCAACACCAAGACTTAAACCAAGATCAACACCAAGACTAACACCAAAATCAACACCAAGGCTAACACCAAGATCAATACCAACAGCAAGATCAACACCAAGATCAACACCAAGATCAACACCAAGATCAACACCAAAATCAAGATCAACACCAAGATCAACACCAAGACCAACACCAAAATCAACACCAAGGCCAACACCAAGATCAACACCAAAATCAAGATCAACACCAAGATCAACACCAAGACCAACACCAAAATCAACACCAAGATCAACACCAAGATCAACACCAAGATCAACACCAAGATCAACACCAAAATCAAGATCAACACCAAGATCAACACCAAGACCAACACCAAGATCAACACCAAGACCAACACCAAGATCAACACCAAGATCAACACCAAAATCAAGATCAACACCAAGATCAACACCAAGACCAACACCAAAATCAACACCAAGGCCAACACCAAGATCAACACCAAAATCAAGATCAACACTAAGATCAACACCAAGACCAACACCAAGATCAACACCAAGATCAACACCAAAATCAAGATCAACACCAAGATCAACACCAAGACCAACACCAAAATCAACACCAAGGCCAACACCAAGATCAACACCAAAATCAAGATCAACACCAAGATCAACACCAAGACCATCACCAAAATCAACACCAAGGCCAACACCAAGATCAACACCAAAATCAAGATCAACACCAAGATCAACACCAAGACCAACACCAAAATCAACACCAAGATCAACACCAAGATCAACACCAAGATCAACACCAAAATCAACACCAAGATCAACACCAAGATCAACACCAAGATCAACACCAAGATCAACACCAAGATCAACACCAAAATCAAGATCAACACCAAGATCAACACCAAGACCAACACCAAAATCAACACCAAGGCCAACACCAAGATCAATACCCACAGCAAGATCAACACCAAGATCAACTCCAATATCAACACCAATACTTAAACCAAGATCAACACCAAGACCAACACCAAGATCAATACCAACAGCAAGATCAACACCAAGACCAACACCAAAATCAACACCAAGGCTAACACCAAGATCAATACCAACAGCAAGATCAACACCAAGATCAACACCAAGATCAACACCAAAATCAAGATCAACACCAAGATCAACACCAAGACCAACACCAAAATCAACACCAAGGCTAACACCAAGATCAATACCAACAGCAAGATCAACACCAAGATCAACACCAAGATCAACACCAAAATCAAGATCAACACCAAGATCAACACCAAGACCAACACCAAAATCAACACCAAGGCCAACACCAAGATCAACACCAAGATCAACACCAAGACCAACACCAAAATCAACACCAAGGCCAACACCAAGATCAACACCAAAATCAAGATCAACACCAAGATCAACACCAAGACCAACACCAAAATCAAAACCAAGATCAACACCAAGATCAACACCAAGATCAACACCAAAATCAACACCAAGATCAACACCAAGATCAACACCAAAATCAACACCAAGATCAACACCAAGATCAACACCAAGATCAACACCAAAATCAAGATCAACACCAAGATCAACACCAACACCAAAATCAACACCAAGGCCAACACCAAGATCAATACCCACAGCAAGATCAACACCAAGATCAACTCCAATATCAACACCAATACTTAAACCAAGATCAACACCAAGACCAACACCAAGATCAATTCCAACAGCAAGATCAACACCAAGATCAACTCCAATATCAACACCAATACTTAAACCAAGATCAACACCAAGACCAACACCAAGATCAATTCCAACAGCAAGATCAACACCAAGATCAACTCCAATATCAACACCAATACTTAAACCAAGATCAACACCAAGACCAACACCAAGATCAATTCCAACAGCAAGATCAACACCAAGATCAACTCCAATATCAACACCAATACTTAAACCAATATCAACACCAAGACCAACACCAAAATCAACACCAAGGCCAACACCAAGATCAATACCAACAGCAAGATCAACACCAAGATCAACACCAAGATCAACACCGAGACCAAAACCAAGATCAACACCAAGACCAAAACCAAGACCAACACCAAGACCAAAACCAAGACCAACACCAACACTTTGTGACAC